>NC_073693.1:258070116-258261106 GCF_029784155.1 Uranotaenia lowii
GTTCAGAAGTATTGCAAGCTATTCGGTAAAACTATACTGTAATTTCTGTGGCTTGTGATATAGCTCAGTTGGCAAGTCTGTTGCTTCCTGAGCCGATGTCCGCGAGTTTGAGCCTTAGAGTAAACATCGAACACAGTTGTACCGGATAAGTTTTTCATTAACTGTCCGCCAACTGCAGCGTTGGTATAAAGTCGCGATTGCCACAAAGGTAGTAAAACGACTATAATGAAACAAAAAAAAACAGTAATTTGGCTTAATTTACCGAATGTTCCATGAAACTTATGCCATATTCGTTTTCATCTGGTGGAAAGATGGTGGTGCACCAACTGCTGTCATCTTCATATAAAAAACGTTTTGACAGCACTTGGTGCACTACCGGTGCACCACCAGGATGAAAACGAATATGGCATTACAGAGCATCCGAAAAAAGTGAACGCTCGGTAACGAAAAGGACGAATTAATAACCTTAACCTGAATTCGATACAAAAAATAATACCGCCTTTGATTATTTCCATTAACTACTGTATAAATACTACTATGTAAATACTTCTAATATAATCTGTGGTCCTTATATTGTTGTACTGGGTACATTTTACCGAAATACCATCATTTATCCACCTTAAGAATTATAAAATGTAACCATAGCAACTCGGCTTTTTACCGAATGTTCGGCCATTTTTAATCGCATTTTTGATGATTTTCACCAAATTACCGATAATTTTTTCCGAATTTTCGAATTATTACCGTCAAACTAGAAATGTTAAACCATATAAGCTGTGAATGTCAATGTGTACTAAATTGGCCCTTATTTCCCAACTACATTGAAACCAAGGTTTTTTGAAACACGAGGTTTTCCGACTATCACAGTAAGTAGGCGATGACTGGGCGCGGCACAGTGGTTCAAAATCAAAAAAAGTGGGAAAAAATTATTAAAAAGCCTTTTTGTTAAAGATTATTGTCGGAAAGTTGAAAAAAATAATAAATTAGAATTTTTTTCAAAAATTGCTTTTTTTTTCAATAATTGCTGAAACAGGATTTGAGCTTTATACAAGGAAATTGAATATTTTTCAATTAGTTATGAATATTTATGTTAAAAGTAAGTATGGGCTCCTAAATTCCTGTATATTAGTTGGATGAATATTAAAACTGACGTTTTAAGGTGAATTTGCATATGCATTGAAGCAAACAATGCTTGGTTTACTTTGTATAAATATTTTAAAATTTGCTTTTCTAAACCAAACAGCGTTCCACTCAATGACTTCGTATTCAAAATATAGCAAAAACTAGCAGCTGATTTTAAGATATGTTTTTGATGAGGCTTTTACCTATCCAACGGTGTATAATTTACCACGGCGATCGACAGCGCAAGCTTTATTTTTGCTTCCGAAGAATAAATAGAGTAAATAGAAATTTTTTTATCATCTAATTTTGGGTTTTCAACCAAGCGAAACTTTATTAGTTCATGATATTAAAGACGTTTTTTATCTTCAAAGTGTGAATAAGGTTATAATACATCACCTTGATATAAACATTTATAAATTTTTAAAGATTTATACGCTTTTTTATGTTGTTTTGGCCTGAGAATAAAAAATCCAATTTTTAATTCTTGTGTTAAAGTTGTCGTTCATGTTTGTTTCATAGAAGGTGTATAAAAGGTCCTAGAAAATATCTAAATACATCATAACGTTCCTAGAATATTGAAGATTCGATTCCAACATAAAAAATTTGGTTGTCGCTGACTTGAAAAACTGACTTTTTTCCGGCTTTTTGGGATTTTGAACCACTGTGCGCGGCTCTCAACGAGTTTAACAAAAACTAGCTGATTACAATTAAGGAGATTATTATCACTTACCAAAACGACAATTCCAAAACAAATGAATATCCGATCAAATCCTCTTAACGTGTTTAGCTGATGACAACAGACACAACGGCTTCAAAAAAAATTCACAACAGCTAAAAAAGTAAGCTAACGGACCACAATTTCATTTTCTAATATGAATTAACCACCACACGCTGGAGAAAAATGCACAAAACGGATTTGAAATCATCCACTTAGACTTTACGTGAAATTCATGGGTCAGTTATGTGGAAGTAAAGTAGTTGCTATCGGGCGTCCTTGCTACACTGAGGTTACTACAAAATTATCGAAGAATCGATATGATCCATAAAATCTTAGTTTTCGTGAAAAATCCCGTAGAAATAATTTCTAAATTATTTTGGGTGTATTAAACCAGCATGTAAGAGAAGCGAGACGCCTGAAACACAAAATTCCAATCGATACAAAAGAACTGTCAAAGTCGATTCCAATCGATTCGAGCTTTTGTCGTGGAGCTTTTAGCTTTCTTATTGAAAACTCAACCAAGGGGAGTATTATGATTGCTGTTGTAGTTCAAGCAAATAATTTTTAAGCTCGTCACATGAATTTATGCCAAGGAGTTTTTTTTTCACTGCCCTGGTGGTTCGTGTTTCTTAGTTAGAAAACTATGTGATTGTTAACCAAATTCAAGTCAGTAATACCGTTTATCGCGATACACCGGGCATCAAATTCAATATTGTTTTGTTGGATTCACTGAGCGTTCTCTTTAGAGCTTGAACATTGAGCTACAAAACAGTGCTGATGATTTTTTTGTCCAAGCTTTCCGCGTGTGGCCAGATATTTTTCACTAATGCAACCTACAACCTGTAGGTCCCACCTCTCAATCTTGATCCAATCAGTGACAAAACAAAGCTGGCAATATTTTAGCATATTCGGATAACTTTAAGGCGACCCTCAAAGACCTTCAAATTTGTATGGAACTTCCTAGGGAAAAAGTGAATTTTTTTAAATAAAAAACATTAGTAATTCTGGCAACACTGTATAATCAGAAAAACTTTAGTGTGTCAAGTTTTTAGACTGAATAACAACTTTGTAGAACATTTTGAAGCGTTTTGATGAACGTGGAAAAACTTACAGGGATTTTAGTTTTGTGTTTAATATTTCATATATTTTCTAATAGAAATAATGGAAATGTAATAGCAAAATCAGAATCCCGGGAACTATTTAACCACTTTTCTCAATTATTTGACCTCATCGATATTTTCTTTCCATTTTAAAATATTGCTGAAACTTTTAAAATTTGAAACTACAGTCCTACAGTGAAAACTGGAAACCTTGGCAAGGCTTGGCTTCCGAAATTAGTAAGTCTTCAGGGTATACCAGTTAAATTCGCGGGGTACTTCGGTATGTTTTTAAAAAACACAAACTGAACTGTACCGGGGCCGAAACTAGAATGATTTATTACTTTCGCTCTTAATACTACCGAGCCCCACTGGGGCGACAAATGACGAGTGCATCAAATGATACTTGATACCCTCGTCCGATGATGGTGCGCTGCTCCAGGTGTTGATGTTCTGCTGATCGTGCGTCTGCTAGAGCACGATCCTCGATGGGCCGGTTCCTTCGGTAACTGCTCCCTCCGTAAGTCCCAAACGTCTCGGTTGGGGCATTTCTGCGTCCGTTGCGATCTGGAATTTTGCTAGCTTTTCTTTGAATTTCTTTAAGCCGAAACCCACCAGTAAAATCATCACTATGGCGAAAAAGCTTAGTGATGCATTTTGAACAGTTTGCTTGGATTCGAGACTTTCCAAGTGTCTTCTGTTTTTCAGGTGCAGTTCTTTAATTTCCGAATAATTGGTGTGCGGTTCAACGTACACGGGCGATATTTTTTCTGCTTGTATAGGCAGAATCGTCTTCTGCCGAAACTCGATTTCATAGTTCTCATATAGCTCGTTTTTTATTCTTACTGAGCAATTGTGAAATAGAATTGTATGAATTCCCGTGAGAACTTTATCGTAGATTCCACAGGTGCTGTTCAAGGTGGCATTGCGGTTGTTGGCTATCACCAATAGTGTACCTGGTGTAATTTGCCTGACTTCCGTTGTCGCAGCTTTTTCTGTCATATCGCATGCTCCATGTTGAGCTCGGACTATTGAACTTTCGCATTGATTATTGCTGATGTCAATAATTTGGGTTCTCTCACAAATTTGGACTTTGTCGTTTCCGCGGCATGGTGAAATGGTGGCTAGCGTTTGCTCCGAGTTCGCAAAAACCGTACGATGATTGATTTTGAATGTCCGGTTGGAGATTGGTAAGGGTTCGATTACGAATTCCTGATACTTGGTTGGAAGGAGTCTGGGAATGTTCACCGAGATGATAAGAGTTGATCCTTTATAGATGACCGTTGTAGTGAGGATATCGTCGATGTTGTCCAGATGGTGTATCTCCACGCCTTGATTGTTTAATTCGTTTACAATTGTTTTGATTTCTTTAGTCGAGAGGATTTGCCTACTTATAATGTTAAGTTTTGCAAGCATAATCGCGTATTCTATAGATTTTAGTGAGTCTAGAAGTATATCGGTTTTGAATATCAAAGCTATTCTTTGATTTTCAGTTATCACGTTATCGCTAGTTTGGAGAAAATTTCTCAAAAGGTTTTGTTGAATTTTTATGTCGTTGTTCACAAGGTTTAGCCTATTTTCAAATTTGGAGTTGATTTTTATTTGTCTGTTATTTTGTTTTATTAATCCTGCTTGCGATTTTCTTAGGCTGTCTAAATCTGAGTTTATAATTCTTAAATCCTCTGCGTCTAAATTTCCTGATACAAATTTAATTACACTTCCAAGGGTTTCAATTGCACGTTTTGATCTAAATGAATTTATATTGATAGTGTTAAATGTAAATCTGATTTCTCTTAATTTTGTTTGTAAAATTTCTGACAATTCACTAGATGAGTTTTTAAGTTGTTGAGACACATTTTCAAGGATAGAAATGGACATTTCAAATTGTGGTAATTCGATAATATGTAAGAGTCTATCATATCCTGCGATTATCCTCCCTTCTCCTCTTTGAAGAATCAACGCTCCTGCGTTGTTCGTTATATCGTGAATTTGAACATATTGACAATTGATTGTTCTTATTACGATCAGAATTACGAGGTTACTCAAGTGAGACATTATGCTGTGGGGTAAAAAGAGTTTGTTTAGTGCAAAATTTAATTTTTCCTAAGTTTTTTCAATTTTGATTTATGAATTACAATATTCCTATGGTCAGTAAAAGTTTTACGTTTGTCTTGTAAGACCTTAACTTTTTTGTATCTTCTACGTTTTTTGTTCCTGATTCCTTGTATTCTGTTGTACAAGCTTTGGTCTGTTTCAAAGTTTGGTTCAGGGGATCTGTTTTTGTTGTGTTGGTCTATAGTTTGTTTTTGATATTTTTCTAGTCGTTCTACGACTTCATCGAAAATTTTATTTCTATTTTCCAAAATGAGTTCAAGATTTAGGGGTCGTTCTTCTCCTTCTTTAATGCCATAAAATATTTCAAGGGGTTTAAGTTTTGTTGCAGAATGAATGGTTGTATTATAAAGTGTTGTGGCAATTTGATATTTCTGTTTGTCAGGAATGTCATCATACTTATCTTTGATGCAAAGAAAAATTTCACTCAGGGTGGAATGGAATTTTTCAACGATGCCGTTTACTTGGCTGTTATTGGGTGGTACAAAATAAAGTTCTGATTCAAGTCTGTTAAGTAGACTTCGAATTTCAATGGATCGAAATGCTGGTTCGTTGTCACAAACAATCAATTTAGGGGTGCCAAAGGTCGAAATAATTTTGATCAGAGCCTTTTTTATGTCTGGTATTGATCTGGATTTTATGGGAGTTAGGACAGCAAAGCGAGAAAGTTTGTCTACTGTAGAGATGAAAAGGTTTGGTTGGGAAATGAAAATATCCATGTGGACTATGTCTAGGGGTTTTTTGGGAATAGGTGTAGAAGCAAAGGAAATTTTGTACGGGATCCGTTCATACTTATTCTCAAGGCATGTTGTGCAGAGATTTATGTATGTGCGAATCTTATTCCGCATTTTTGGGAAATAAAACCTTTTAATTATTACTTTCTGGTTTTCTTCCACACCCCTGTGGGCACGTTGATGTGTATTTTCGATAATGGCATCCTGTTCTTCTGTGCTTCTGAGGTCCTGTAATAAACATTGCGTTAGTATAACTTTAAAGGTTTTGTTTCGAGAAAAATAGTTTTTATAAGTGATTTGGAGGGTATTTAACAAGGATTCGGGGCAAAGTATACCTGTTATCCTGGATGGGTGTAAGAAGTCCTTAAACATTCTTATGAAGAATGGTACGCCAAATACCACTTTGGTTAAGGTTCTTCTGAAAATTCCTGGGAAAATTTCTTCAAACTCTTCTGATTCTTGGTCTCCTTGTTTCAGAAGAATTTGGTTTCTATAAATATTCAGAGGTAGTTCTGTCATTTTCAAGAAATCTTCATTATCCGATTCTGCAGAATGGGCAGTGATATCTGAAGAACTTTCGTCATCACTTTGATCATTATTGTGCAGATCTCCTGTTAGATTTCCTTCTAGATTACCTTCCAAATTTATTCTGGACAGACCGTCGGCGACGACGTTTTGTTTACCGGGTCTGAATTTAATTTCAAAGTCATATTCCTTTAATCTTAGAGACCATCTCGCGAGTTTTCCGTGAGGGTCTTTGAGGTTTAAGGCGTATGTTAATGGCTGATGGTCCGTGTAGAGGATAAATTTTCTTCCATAAACGTATGGTCGAAAATACTTACACGCCCAATCTATGGCTAAAAGTTCTTTTTCAATTGTACTATATTTCTCTTCACTTTTCGATAAGGTTCGAGAAGCAAAGGCAATGGGCTTATCTTGTCCAATTGGTCCTTGAGACAAGACCGCTCCTACGGCATATTTTGAAGCATCCGTCGTTAACACAAATTGCTTCGTGAAATCTGGATATATCAAAATTTGGCTACTTGTAAGGATCTTTTTACATTTCTCAAATGCTGAGATGAATTCGGGCGTATGAGTAACACGCTCTCCCTTTCTCAACTGTTGAGTTAAAGGTTTGGCTATCCTGGCAAAGTCACGAATGAATTTACGATAGTAACCGAGAATTCCTAAGAAAGCTCTCAGGTCCTTTTCGGTGTTGGGCAAAGTCCATTCTTTTATTGCCTTGATCTTGTCTGGGTTAGGTTTTACACCTTCGGGTGTCACGACGTGTCCCAGAAAAGCTACTTCCTTATGTAAAAACTCACTTTTGTCTAATTGGACCTTCATATTGAATTTCTTCAAAGTATTGAAGATTTTTCCCAGATTCTCCAAGTGTTCTTGAAGGCTGGTTGAATAGACAATTATGTCGTCCATGTAGACCAAGCATATTTTTCCGATATGATCACGGAGTATGTTATCCATAACTCTTTGAAAAGTTGATGGAGCGTTTCGGAGGCCAAAGGGCATCCTGACAAATTCGTATAAACCGTGATCAACGCTAAATGCCGTCTTCGGTATGTCTTTCTCATGTACTTCGATCTGATGAAACCCTGAGGCTAGATCGAGCGTTGAGAAATACATGCATTTCCCTAATTTGTCTAATATCTCAGTGATATTAGGAATAGGGTACCGGTCGCTAATAGTTTTTTCATTTAGCTTCCTGTAATCAATCACCAATCGCCATTTCTTCAAACCGGAAGCATCGACCTTTTTGGGGACGATCCAAATGGGTGAGGACCATGGGGAGACTGATGGCCTTATGATGCCTTGGTCCAGCATCTTTGAAATCTGTCGTTGTACTTCTTCCTTGTGGCAGAAGGGATAACGATAGGATTTCGTGTATACCGGTAGGTCATCGGTTGTGTTAATGCGATGTTTGATCGCGTTAGTAAAGCTGAGCTTTTGACCATCTTGATGAAAAATATCATCGTACTGAATCAGAAGTTCAGTCAGTTTCTTTTTTTCCTCAGAGTTCAAATGACTCAATCTCAATTGTGGAAGCAATGAGCTTTTATTCGTTTTTCCACCTTTGAGAGGAAGTTTAGAAGCTGTCGCTTCGACGTGATTTATTTCGCCTATTGAAAAATTTCGCTTCAATTTAACTGTTTCGTCCAATGTGTTACTCAACAACACATTAGCAAGGTTGTCATTTGCAGAATATAATCCTGCTAACCAAAATACGCCAGGGTGAATCTCGCGATCGTCTTCAATGCAAAAATCTCCATTTTCCAAAGTCTCAATCGGAATAATGTTTATTTCGTTTGCATTGAGAGTAAACGATTTTTGAGGATACTTTTTATACATTTTGATCCTCTCACCCGAAATTTTTATTTCGTTTGAAGCAGTTAAAATCTCAGCTCCCATTTGTCTGAGTGCTTCATAGCCTATCAACCCATCAAAGAAAGGATGGAAGTCGAAGACAAAAAAAAGGAGTTTATTATTTTGAATTTGTGGAAAGGGGTTGAATTCCACGAATTTGTCAACTGTATGCAGGCCACTAATGTTACGTACTTTTGCTGCATTAGTCGTCCTACATTTTTCAATATTTACATGATTCTTGCTAATATAATTTTTGTTGGCACCAGTGTCCACCAAAAATTTTAATTGTCCTTTAGAGGTTTGAATCATGACATAAGGAATAAAATTGTTTAGGTCTTTTTCGTTGGACCTAGATCCACCTGAAAATTTAAATCGTCTTCATTATCGGTTTCTGTTTTGGATTCCGATAATGTAGGGGTCTCTAATTGATTTTTAATTTTATTTGGATTCTGTGCTGGAGAATCCTCCTCCGGATAGTAATTGTAATTTGGATCGAAGTAGGGATGATAAGGATTATAATAAGGGTAGTAAGGATCGGGATAATAGTTTTCAAAATAAGATTGATCTTCGGGGTATTGCTCGTGTGTTCGAATTTCTTGTCTGTTGAAAAGTTTGTTTCTGTTCATATAATTAACATTTTTCGTTTGGATTGACTGATCTACGTCCATCGGAGTCGGTGGGGGAAATCTTCTATAGGGTTTTGGTGCAAATGCGTTCCTGTTGGGCATAGGAAGTCTTGGAATTGGAAATTTCGGTATGAATGCGGGTCTGGATGGAAATTGGGATGGACCTGCTTGGGGTTGGTTAAATGGATTAGGCATTCCAAATGCCTGGGTCTGACGAAGTGGGGGTTGACTTACCTGAGATTGATTGAAGGGATTAAATGTTTGAGGACGGAACGAAAAATGTGGTTTGGGTGGCCTTTGAGGGGCCTCGTTTTTGAAAGGGTTCGTTTTTTTGAGAAAGTTACCTTCCTGCATAGCTGCGTCAAAGGCTTCTTTCAGGTTTTTGGGCTGTCTTGCCCTTACGATTCCACCAATTGGCTCTCTCAAGCCTGCCAAAAACACTTGCAGTGCATTTTCCTTGTGCGTGGCAATTCTGTCTGCCCGCACTGCACCGTTGTCTGTACTTATTGTTACATTGTTTATTAGAAGTGATAGTTTGTTACAAACGTTTGCATAGAAGTCTTCAATATTTGATTGCTGAACAAGAGAAAACAATTCTCTTGTCAGCGTTACCTGGTCCCTTTTGTCGCTGTAGTACGCTATGAGGTTTGATTGAATTTCGGACCAGATAAGCTGCGTACCATACAGCTCTAAGACCTGATCTGCGGGTCCTATTATTTTTGATCTTAAGGCCTGCAGCCAAATGTCATAGAATGGCGTGCCAGCCATAGGTTCAATGAAGGGTATGCAGTCGTTAGCTGCTTTGAGGAACGAATGCAATTTGCCGGGTTCTCCCCGAAAGGGTTGTAAATCCCGGATGACCTGAGGGGTCTGCATCGATTTTAATATTTTTTCTGCTTTTTCGAAGACCGCTTGGGTCTCCTCAAGCATTCTTTGTGTTTCGTTCTCATTAGACATTTTATTTCTTTAATTTCACTTTTAAATTGTGTTAAATTTTTTTTAAATGTTAAATTTTTTAATTTTTATTTCACTGTATTATTTTTTTTCGTTATATTGTTTCACTTTTTGGCTTATAGAACTAACTTAGCTTTTCTATTACTTACGTACGATAATCCTTCGTCCGTAAGGATTCTAGCCGTCCCGTGGCCGTGATTGTTGATTCCGATGCGCAGACACTTTTTCACTGTCACTTATTACAACACTTTCACTATCCTCAATAATCCGTTGAGGATGGAACTGTCCGAATAATTTACCAGTGCTTAATGTCCTTTTAGCTTTTAAAGCTACAAATTTCCGATTAACCGTCGGAAATGTCCTAATTGACGAACTTTAAAGAAACACTTTGCGCATCCTACCGACTGCGCCAGTTAAATTCGCGGGGTACTTCGGTATGTTTTTAAAAAACACAAACTGAACTGTACCGGGGCCGAAACTAGAATGATTTATTACTTTCGCTCTTAATCAGGGGTTGAAAATCGAGTCGCTAGCTAGATGCCCGAAACGATCAAAACGCAAACCATTCCGAATCATGCTTGAGCTGAATCATTCCATTTTGTAACATTATGGAATGGAATGGATTGCCAAACAAATTATTCCTAGCCATCGCGTGGACGAATGAAATTATTTCGACTTACTTGATATCAACCAAGTTCAATGCGGAGGCCAGTGAAAATGAAAGGCATCTGTAGAAAATGCTGATGGGATGGCTGGGGATGGCAGTTTCTGCTTAACTAAAAATTGCAGTAAATGACTGAAAAATGTATGAAACCCACACAATATGGGTATTGGGGAAAAGGGCTTAACGCGTAGAAGTCGAATATCGTCATCCGACGCCATCTTGAAATCCAAGATGGCGGCTTCCGTTTAACTTCAAAATGCTGTAAATGACTGAAAAATGTATGAAACCCACACAATATGGGTATTGGGGAAAAGGGCTTAACGCGTAGGAGTCGAATATCGTCATCCGACGCCATCTTGAAATCCAAGATGGCGGCTTCCGTTTAACTTCAAAATGCTGTAAATGACTGAAAAATGTATGAAACCCACACAATATGGGTATTGGGGAAAAGGGCTTAACGCGTAGAAGTCGAATATCGTCATCCGACGCCATCTTGAAATCCAAGATGGCGGCTTCCGTTTAACTTCAAAATGCTGTAAATGACTGAAAAATGTATGAATCCCACACAATATGGGTATTGGGGAAAAGGGCTTAATGCGTAGAAGTCGAATATCGTCATGCGACGCCATCTTGAAATCCAAGATGGCGGCTTCCGTTTAACTTCAAAATGCTGTAAATGACTGAAAAATGTATGAATCCCACACAATATGGGTATTGGGGAAAAGGGCTTAACGCGTAGAAGTCGAATATCGTCATCCGACGCCATCTTGAAATCCAAGATGGCGTCTTCCGCTCAAATTAAAAATGCTGTAAATGACTGAAATTCGAATGAATCACCCACAATATGGGTATCAGGTGAAAGGGCTCAGCGAGTAGAAGTCGAATTTCGTCATCCGACGCCATCTTGAAATCCAAGATGGCGTCTTCCGCACAACTTAAAAATGCTGTAAATGACTGAAAATCTTATGAACCACCCACAATATGGGTATCAGGTGAAAGGGCTCAGCGAGTAGAAGTCGAATATCTTCATCCGACTCCATCTTGAAATCCAAGATGGCGTCTTCCGCTCAACTTAAAAATTCTGTAAATGACTGAAAATCAAATAAACCACCAACAATATGGGTATCAGGTGAAAGGGCTCAGCGAGTAGAAGTCGAATTTTGTCATCCGACGCCATCTTGAAATCCAAGATGGCGACTTCTGTTTAACTTAATAAATTACTGAAAATCAATTGAACCATCCACAATATGGGTATCAGATGAAAGGGCACAGCAAGTAGAAGTCAAATTTCGTCATCCGACGCTATCTTCAAATCCAAGATGGCGGCTTTCGCTTAACTTAATAAATTACTGAAAATCAATTGATCCACCCACGATATGGGTATCAGGTGAAAAGGGCTCAGCGAGTGGAAGTCGAATTTCAAAATCGAAGATTAAAAGAACATAAATAATAAAAAAAAGTTGTTAAATAATATTTAAGGTGTGTTAGGTACACTTTGGGAAGGACCTGATTTGAAAAATGGAATCGCTCGATCTAATACTGGATTGATGAGTTCAGCATTCAGTTTTACTTGTAAAACATTCCCCAGTTTTGTTTGTCCAATTAAGTGTCTGTGGGGCGTGAATATCATTCCAAAATGCAAATTATCACGCTCCACAGACACTTGAGTAGCCGCTGCTGTGTATACGACCTGTGCAAGGATGGATTTCAAAATGGCGTTGCATGGTGAAATTAGATTTCTACTCGTTGAGCCCTTTCACCCAATACCCATATTGTGTGAGTTTCATAAATTTTTCAGGCATTTACAGCATTTTGAAGTTAAAAGACAGCCGCCATCTTGGTTTTCAAGATGGCGTCGGATGACGAAAGTCGACACCTACTCGCTCAACCGTTCCACCTGATACCCATATTGTGGTTGTTTCATACATTTTTCAGTCATTTACAGCATTTCGAAGTTAAACGAAAGCTGCCATCTTGGATTTCAAGATGGTGTTGAATGATGGAATTCGACTTCTACTCGTTGAGCCCTTTCACCCAATACCCATATTGTAGTACTCATTTTTCAGTCATTTACAGCATTTTGAAGTTAAACGGAAGCCGCCATCTTGTATTTCAAGATGGCGTCGCATGGCGATATTCGACTTCTACTCGTTTAACCCTTTCACCCAATACCCATATTATGGGTGTTTCATACATGTTTCAGTCATTTACAGCATTTTGAAGTTAAACGGAAGCCGCCATCTTGGATTTCAAGATGGCGTCGGATGACGATATTCGACTTCTACGCGTTAAGCCCTTTTCCCCAATACCCGTATTGTGTGGGTTTCATACATTTTTTAGTCATTTACAGCATTTTGAAGTTAAACGGAAGCCGCCATCTTGGATTTCAAGATGGCGTCGGATGACGATATTCGACTTCTACGCATTAAGCCCTTTTCCCCAATACCCATATTGTGTGGGTTTCATACATTTTTCAGTCATTTACTGCAATTTTTAGTTAAGCAGAAACTGCCATCCCCAGCCATCTCCATTTGAGAAAGAATAAAATTGAAATGATCATCATTCAATTTTGTAACATAAACGAATGACGCCGATTCGAAGAAAAGTTCGATCCTGACGAAAACCAAACAGAGTGCCTTGGAGCTTCTCCTATGGCTGAATATTCCACTGCGCGCTGGTTTGAAAGTAGGCAACACAGATAACACAGAAGCATGTTGTTCACAGAGCAGATCGAAGCACGTTCATTTCTGTAGGGCTTCACTAAGGGGGTGAACGTGAATTTTGATTCATTTTTCAAACCCTGCTCTTAATACTACCGAGCCCCACTGGGGCGACAAATGACGAGTGCATCAAATGATACTTGATACCCTCGTCCGATGATGGTGCGCTGCTCCAGGTGTTAATGTTCTGCTGATCGTGCGTCTGCTAGAGCACGATCCTCGATGGGCCGGTTCCTTCGGTAACTTACCTACTCAAAAACAAACAATAAAACGAGATTTTCATATCACATCTAGTATTTGTCCCCTGAATCTCCTGAAGCTGTTATTGATTGACAATGTTTTTTTTTTTTTTGAAAACTGGAGATATGTTGATTCATCAGCCATTTCGTCAATCAGCGGAATATGCAGTAGACTGAGTCGATTTGAATTTGAATCATATTTGAATTTCTCAAACCCTGGGTTCTAAAAAGCTTCGTTTTTGTCCAAAACTCATCCATAATTTTTGCAGAATTTTTAAGTAACGTTTACATGAATAAATTTGAATTTTAAGTTGGTATGGAAAAATTGAATATTTTTCACTGAAAATTCAACACATTTTTGGTTTCTACTGTGGAACCGAGCCAGCTGATGTTTTTTGTGCCAATTTATAAATTCTTGAAAGTAAATTTTCCGCTGAACAATTTTGTCGAAAACCGTAACTTCGTTTCTGATTAGGCAAAAAATTTATTAGCTGTTTAACAATGGTATGTCTTTTCGCATTGATAAACAGTAAATTCAATTGACATCACTGCTAGAGCAAAGTGAAGTACTGTGAAGTATTGCATGAAAAGTAGTCATGCAATACCTCGCTACAGGCACCCAGCAGTGATGTCAATTGAATTTATTACTTTTCAATGCCAAAAGCCATACCCCTGTTAAACAGGTAAGAACCTTCTGTTTAATAAGATAAGAAGTAACGGTCTTCGACAAAATTAGTTGGCGGAAAGTTTCCTTTCAAAAATATAAATTGGCACAAAAAGCATCAGCTATCTCGGTTCCACAGAAGAAACAAAACTGGTGTTGATTTTTCAGTACAAAATATTTCAAACCTAAAAGTTCAAATTTACTCATGTAAACGTTACTTTAAAATTCTGCAAAAATCATGGATGAGTTTTGAACCAAATCGAAACTTTTTAGACCCCAAGGTTTGCGAAATTCAAAAATGACCCTAAAACGACTCAGTCTAAAGTGCATTTTACTCGCTATGCTCGTTTAGGAACACTTCTGCGTACTGGAGAAATCCAGACTTTTTTAACTTAAAACCAGGCTTAATCCGGGCATTTGATCCAAGATTATCGTCTAAAAATCTCGGAAATATTCTGACAAATTTGGGCTAAATCCAATAATCCAAAAATCCAAAAATACATCGAAAATTTTGTTTTTATACAAACTCATAAGGAAAATGGGTAAAGCAAACAAAGTGAATTAATCCTGGCAAAATCTGGGCTTTTCAACGAAATCTAGGCATTCGAGCCGGACCGGATCTTTCCCAAATGTTATTTGAAGTATCCGAGCAAGTCCACGCAATCGGTGAAGCTTTAGCTATGGACTGTTCCAGACATTATAAGCACACTTTCAAAATAATTTTAAAAAAATGCTTTATTGAATTTTATTTATTTCATTTGGCACACCGTATCATTATTTGTGTCCTACCCAACACTGTACTCTTATTTGATGAAAACCTTCAATCGTAAGCCAGATTTCGCACTTTTCTTCGAACATGACTTATAAGCTTCTGCACAGTTGCATTACCTACCATTTTCACCACTTTTGGCCAATCCTTTTTCAATTGTCCGATATCATCAGCGGGTTTTAGGAATTTTCGTAGCTTTGCTTTGGTCAAAGCCCAAAAAGTCTCAACTGGCCGTGCCTCGGGGCAATTTGGTGGACTCATGTTTTTAGGCACAAAACAGACGTTTTGGCTTTTGTACCACCCTAGTGTGTCTTTGGCGTAATGACATAATACCCAATCGGGCCAAAATATGACGGGTCCATCACTGGTCCATCATAATGCTTGATCATCGGCAATAAACGCTTCTGGAGGCATTCCTTGATATAGTTCTGGGTGTTCATTGTTTCCGATGTGACGTGCAGGCTAGATATTTTTTCGCACTCGTAAATTGCCTGCCACACAATCACCGACTCGTGGAAATCTCTGTCCTTGCGTACAGTGAAATATTGTCGCCAAGAAAGGGTTTTATAGTCCAATTTCACATACGTTTTATCGTCCATGATAATACACCCGAAACTTATGCAAAATATTGAAGCATACAGTTTCCGGGCTCTTGCTTTAACAGAAGCGGCTTGATATGGATTCCTTTTAGGTTGTTCTGCTTTCGGTACGTATTGAGACCGAGTAGGTATTTAGCACGTATCACGTTGGACGTCAAGGTCCCAACTTTTCTCTAGGCATCTCTGACCTTTTTGTCGACAGCAGTACTTACAGGACCAGATTTTCGACTACTCCTCGGTTCATCTTCAAATGTACAATGTTCACCATATTTTTGATAACTGTCTGCTTAATAGCCCACGCTCACATTCTCTTCTTTGGCCAATTTTCTCAATGAGATTCCACTCACATTACACCACTTGTGTACGATACTTTTTCTCTTCTCCGGAGTAAAGCCTAGTCCACACTAGGCAACATGAACTGCGATTTTTGTTATGAGACGAACTTTGTTGTTTGTTGTTGTTGTTGGAAACCTGAGACGGTCTCAGTGTCTCCCGAAGAAAATGGGAGACGCTGAGACCGTCTCGAGACGAACCGTCTCCTAGTGTGGACTAGGCTTAAGACCACGCATTTTGAAATGTAATCACAAACTAAATGTTTTTTTATGTTATCACTTACAGAAATGTGTAAACAAAAGGACGCAACCAGAAGAATTGGAGAAAAAAGTTCGATTCAAAATGACCGTTAACTTGAGGTGTGCTTAAAGTTTCTGGAACAGTATATAGTATCGTAATAACCTGAGGTATAAATTCATTCCAATAACTCATTTATAGAACCTGCCTTAAAAGTATTCGAAAATTTGCCATAACGTCTTTCTCATATGCATTCCGCTATTCTTTGATGAGAATTTCGAGAACTGCTTAGCTTTCGAAGCCACAACACCATTCACGAGAACTTTGTTTACCCAGAGAAACCGTAAGTCATTTTCGGAAACAATTTCTCCTGTTGCACCTGTTGATGTAGGTAACAAGGTAGCACTGAAACTCTTGGGGCTCCATCAAGCAACACTAGCAACACGTCCAGGCAAGGTTTGCGTATATTTGTGGCGTTTTCGTTCAAACAGCATCAGTTTCTGCAACAAACCAAACAAGCAAGCAGCGAACTTACCATTTCCGGGATCTCGATAAATTGTCTCGGGTGGTGCAACGCTTGCACATATTGCCACACATTGCTTGCCTCGAAGCTAAATCTATCGCACCTTGGTGAATGAAGTAGCTGTAGCTAGCCAGCCAGGAAAAGCGCGGGTTTCGAACTTTTTACGGAAAGCATGTATGTTTGCTTTTCCTATGATGCCTTTGGGATTGGTAAGCTGGTTCAAAATTGATTTTGTGGCAAAATTTCAATCACCTTAGTTTCAATATTGATAGGGAATTCAAAATTGCAAATACAAACCTTGTTCAATGTATCCTACAAAATAAAACAAAATCCTAAAATTCGAGTAGATTCTGCAATGGCCTTATGACCAACTTCAGACGTAGGTACGCTACATGCGGTGGAATATGAGATTGGATAGAAAATCATTTTTCCTTCGATCGAGAAGGGAATTAACTTTTCTGGGAAAGCTTTTTTGCCTTGTGCTCATCTCCATTTCGAGCGCCAAGCCACAGCTTCAATAAACAAATTTTCAGTGCATTGGAACTGACACTTGGCTGATGCAAGGTAGTTTCGCAGCCATACGTTGGAAGTTCAAAAACATTCAATGAATGGTATTATTATACATCGGAAGCTTTAAGTATGAAGTTCAGTAAACAATTTCTAAGAATAGACTAAGGTTATTATAATATTAATAACCTTAATATATACTTAAATTAATTTACTCCAATTTTCAAGATAGCTTATCTTTTAGCAAGCGATTTCTATTCTTGTTCTTAAAACGTCAGATTGTTGAAAAATACTGAACGCAAATTTTCGGTTCTTTTATTTTTCATTCAGAGACCAATAACATGCGGTGTAAAAATAGCTTCGGATCCTGTTAACGCGTAAAATTTCGCTTCAGCATCCTTCCTTTTGAATCAAAAATAACGAGTAAAGATGCCTCAACGCCCACAACCTATCTCGCAATCAATTTTCAACCAAGCCTGTTCGTCGTGCTTTGGCTTTAAGACTCAAGTTGCTATACCGAAAAGCCGACGGCGAGAATCTCGTCTTCACCGGGTTACGGAGATGAAGGACAGAATCCCTCCCCGAGGAACCGTTGAAAATCAACATCTGGGTCACCGTAGAAAAAGGTTGACCTTCAACCGGGTGGAATCCGACCCTCTACGTATATTGTACCAAGTCATAGAAAACAGAGAGAAAAATCCGCACCTCAAAGGTTTAATATGGACGAGATTAAAGTGAACCCTCTTTCTCCTTGGCCTTTTACTATGACAGCCGTCCGACGGGATCGAGAAAAAAAAAACCAAAGAGAAAAAATGTCAACAAACAGGAATGTGACCGTGGAAATTTCCCAAACTGGACCGGCCTGGCGCGTCCTTCCTTTATTGCCTTTTCCGGTTCAGTCGTGTTAGATTGACGTGAGGAATGACGTCGCGTTCCGGTAAATAAACAACGCTGGCTGACAGAGAGAAGATGAAGACTATTTCTCTGTTTGCGCAATTAATGCATATTTATGGAAATAGAGGGTTCTCATTTTTATATCGACTCATCAACCTTACTTTCAAAAGATGTTCATAAAAAAATATCAGACTTTGGTCTAATTACGGACATTTCATTTCCAAATTACTTCGTAGGCCAAAGCGAGCTCTTAAAACCTTTAAAAGCTTTTTTTTATGTTCAGAGGATTCAATCTTCTTATGGCACTCTTTTCATTGGTTCTTCAATGGATCATCAGAGAGTTTGGTTGAGAAAAGTCTCATTTAATATTCCTTTTTGTAGCATAGGGTCGTGAGAGAAGCTTACGACTGCTACTGCATAAATGCTTTCGAAGTAATTATTTCAACACTTTTAAAAACATCTCACGTTACAGAGGCAGTTTAATTATCTGTTCCTCCTATCGAGTGGAAATCGACGCATGAATAAACCCCCTAAAAAGAGTTACTTTAAAACAGTTTTCCTTTTCAAATTAAAATACTCTAATAATTTTTGAAAAATAACTCATTTCAATAAAAGTAAATGTTATGGCTAAGACAACAGTACTCGTTCATCAGATAGTTGAGAAATGGAGGTGTAATTTTTCCCCACTTCGCTTTTACTGTCGGTCATTTTCCGGTATGTTTCCGGCTGAAGTACGCGTCGGAAGTTTTCCTTTTACATTTGGTCAACAAGCACTCTGGAGGTGTGCTGTCTGAAGATGTTTACCGAGCCGACCGAAACAAAAAAAAATACTTCAATTGGTTCTTTGTTAAACAACTCAGAACTTTAACACAAGAAATCCATCAGTTTTTACAATTAATCGAAAATTAATTTCGATAAATTAGAATCACATTCTTTGCCTTTATTTCATAATTTTAAAGGAAAACTTAAACGAATTTACGTATTTCACACTTCTATTGCCCGTTGAGCACCAGGAATTGTTAAGCGATATTTCAACTGGTTTACTAAGTGAATCAATAATAGAAATACCTACCCTAATTCAAGGGGGGTGGAAAAATGTTTGTATATAACATAGGGTTGCCAGGTTTTGCTTCTGTGGTAAAAAAAATAAAATCAATACATGACTGAAAAAAGTGTGCAAAGATAAAAAAGAAATTTTATGAAAAAGTTAGAGTATTTCTTGAAATTATTGATAAATATTTTTTTTAAATATTATTACATTAAATGTTACATTAACACCTTCACTCAGAAAAATACTCTTATATATGCCATAAGATTCTCTTATGAAGTGGCGCCATAAGAAAATTTAATGAAATTCATAAGATTGTCTTATGCCGTGAATGAATTCTGAAATGAACACCAACTCCAATAAGAAATTTTCGCTTGCATAAGAGGGTCTTATGGAAACAGGAAATGTCATGTTTGGTGAAAATAATTCAAGAAATTTGATGTTTAAAACTTTCATTTTATTATTCGGCCGACATATTTCAAATTATATCACTATCAGCAGCACATCAACACTCGATACCAATAAAGTTATTCGGTAGCAACCGGTCCATTCATAAAATTATTTTAGACGGTGGTCAGCATGCTGAAAAGTAAACAAAAAAAGTACTTGAGTAAATAAATGTTTTCAACGTTCACAAAAATTGATTTCCTACTCAAACTTACCATTTAGAAGATCGAAATCACATTTAACTATTACAAAAACTTATAACTCCACAACTAGTGAGTCCTTTGTATGACGATGAGAAACAGACTAATGGAGTGAATGTGTTCATTATTTTTCACAATGCTGCTTCTTGTGTTTTTCATAAGAACTTCTTATGAAAATAGAAAGAATTTCATAAGACTCTTATGAAAACCAATTTTGCACTCTAAAAAGCGGTTCATAAGACGCATCTTATAAAATTTATAATAAGAATTTGCCTGAGTGTTCATTTCCTCCATAGAAAGTTTCAGCACATATCCGGGCCGGACAAAACCGGGTAATTTAATTTAAAAACCTGGCAAAATCCGACAATTGACGACAAAAAATCCAAGCAATATCCGGGCAAATTTGTAAAAACCCAGGATTTACTGAACAAAAACCAAGTTTTTTTTTAAAATTGAAAAAAATGTTTTCATCAAAATTGATCGACAGAATAAAAATTGTATTTTAGACTTCTTAAATCCTTTCATGATCATTGTTATGAAATTTGCTTGTTGATGAAAACAAATTTCGCTTTGAAGGCACCAATTAAGAATTTTTACAACACAATTTGGTTTTTTTTATTGATTTGCCAAATAAAGTGAATAAATGCTTGAAAAACTAGGGAATTTTTCATTGAAATCCGGGCAACCGGGGACTGCTGCCAAATTTTATTTTAAATATCCGGACAATCTGGCAACCTTGATGTAACAACAAGAACAATTTTAAATATTGTTCAACTGATGAACATCAATTTAATTTATATCTTGAAGTTGCTGTATATTGAACCCAAAAACTATTAAAAATCCCACAATGAAAAATTAATCTTTTAGCATTTTCTGAAAAATTCCAGTCTGTTTAATTTTCACTTCTATGGGTTTACAAACATTTTTGGAAATCCTAAGTTTTCTATATTACATAAATTTGACAAAAAACGAAAACAAATTTTTTTAGGAGCATTTCATGAAATTTTTAAGGAATTACGGCATCTATCAGCAAGAAAATAACCTGGCATCTGTTACAATGAAGAACATTGGTCTTGACAATAATCACAAAACGAAAAATGTTCTTATTCAATTATTTTTCAGTTATTCCGAACGATTCCGATTCTAAACATGTCTAGGTAGGGCAAAACGCGCCATTTCCGTTAATCTTTAAGCATGTTTCATATTTGTTTAAATAATATGCAGTTTTCATCACAACAATTTGAAAGATATTTATATGTTGAATTGGAAAACATAACTCCTATATAATCGAAAATTTATATCTAAAATTCCTAAATCTTATTTATAAAAATGGAGGCGTTTTCTTTGAAGTGAAATTTAGTATCCGAGAGTTTTTCGGGTCAGAGATGGTTTGTATTATTATTTCAGGAACATAACTTTCTATGAAAGAAGGTCCCCATTCAAAATCAACTTTAAATGGGACACAAGCTATTCGCGAGCACGATGAAGTTAAAAACATTTATTACGATTTATTTATTTAATGATAAAACGAAGTTTATCGGGTCAGCTAGTTTAATATTGATTTAATTAAATTTTAACAAGAATGTCAGTAGCAATACATTTTCCATCTGTGAAGAACAATAACCTGTTTTCACCTGGCAAACACTTTCGGAGGTACTTGAATCAATAGACAGTTATTAAACGTTAAGGGACGCGTTTGGGTACACACAAATGCTCATTTTGCCCCAAACGAAATGGAAATCATTCTTTAGAAAGCCTTTCAAATATCTTCGATTAAGACGTATATAATTGGTATAGATGTTCCTGTTTGTAAAATTCTGGAGAAGGACAGTCGCCTTTTCAAAATTAATGTCGAATTCACTGGATTGCATTCTTCATTTAGAGGAAAAAAAAATGTGTAAATTGCTTAATATTCTGATCACAACCATTTTCCCGATTTGCGCCCCGATTAACCTCCATGTCCCTATCCTTTCTATATTACTGTAGGGAAGAGTGAGTTAACGTGAGCCATGGGGAAACTTGGACCACTCTAAATATCTCAGCTGTGTGTTGAGATAAAAATCCCAATTCAACTGTCATCGTCGTCGCTTTGTGTAAGCATATTTTTCCATATACTGTTGACTTGAATACGCATTAAAGTGCCCCAAATGACCCGACTTTTAAAAATGCGGTGCAGGCTATAATTAATCCTAAGCCTAGAACAAGATCTCATGCTAAATTTGGGCCAGATCGGATCTTGGGAAAGGCTCGCTCAACGAACCTGAAGTTTTTATGGAATGTTGAGACATTTTGTTCGGAAGAAACATGAAAAACCAGTTTTGACCAATAACTTTAGTTCTCTTCGGTCGATTTTTTTTTAATATGGGAAAAGAAAAAAAATTGGCCCACGATACCCCACACTTCCCTACATAATTCATCTTAAAATTAAATTTTTTTAGTAGAATATGAGTAGATTTTGTCATCTTTTTTTATGAAAATGTGTACTGTTTAACATTGTTAATATTTCCCGTTTTCTTCAAAAGCCAAATTTCGAACTAAAATCAAGAATATTAATAAGTTAGCAAGAATCAGATTTGAACCGCAAAATTTTAATCTATTATAATTTTTTCTTTTGAAAGTTTGATTTATCCTGAAGGCTTTCGTTGAAAATGTCTTCTATGTTCAAATCAAATAAACCAAACTAACCAGATATTCGAGTAAATTCAAAGATTTAACGCTACCTATTTTTTAATAAAGGAATCCTTTTATAAATACATCTAACCATTTCAATGATTTAAGGACGTTTTTTTCAAAAGTTTCTATTTAATACAAAAAACTGTTGATGTCAAAAAACTTAAAAATGAATATTTAAAAAGAAAACTTTTCAATTTATCTTATGCATGCTTTGTTTGAGCAAAAATATCATATTGAAAATTGGTCACCAACCCCCCATGAGGCGGTTCTCCTACGGCCCTGCATTGAACCATTAGTATAAGGAAATTTAAAAAAGTAATGTTCATTTTGCAGAAACATATAAGTGTTGTTTTTTTTGCCAACTTTTAATATTTTTGAGTCTCAATGTCGCACACAGGAGTATTTCATCCAAAAATGAACTGTTACTATGATTTTTATGTTTATTTGCTTCTTGATTACATTTTACATCATGTACCAGTCATTTTTTCCATATTTAGTTTTTTTTACGAGCAATAGCAGCTGTCGGAACTTCAATGTTTTTATCAACTGGAATTTTACAACAAACCGTCTAAAAATCGCGTCACAGTTCAACATGTGATTACTGGTTTTAAAAGTGACTTAATAACAAATTTTGAAAAAGAGAATTTAAATAATTGTTAGAATGTTATATTTGAGGATAAGTGGTTGCAATTAAATAATTCGGGTACTGTATATGGAGCTTACAAAAACTCTTTATTTTCTTTGTTGTTTTCAAAGCTTGTTTTTGTTAAATAAGTGTATTTGTTTATGTTCCCAGCAAGTCCCAGCAACAAATTTTATATCATGTGAAAATTCATAATTTCATAAACCATATACAAAAGAAAAAATTTCCGCATACTTCCGCACTAGTGATATTTTCAATGTTGAATTTGAAAAATTTGTCTTCTTTTTATAAAATCCTTTCAATAACCCATGTTTATTTTAATCAGTTGCTCAAAAGAAGAGATAGTTTTTCAAATTATAGTTAAAATTGTTTGTTCGTACTTATTTCAATAATTTATATACATAACTATACATTTTCTTTGATGTATATCTCTTGGAACATGTATGAAAGTCGCAGTGTTATTTTTTGAATTTCGGAAAGTTATATACTATTCTTTTTTTTTTAATTTGAACGAATAAAATACTTTGATTTTTAGTTACGGGTTTTAAATCGAAAATTTATTCAAATTAATTTAAACATTTTCGTTTTCATAATGAACGTTAATTTTTAGAGCTGAGCTATTTAGAATAATCAGGCAGTATAGAGTATCGAGATAGCTCTATAGAAGCAAGTCTTATATTTTTAGAGAAAAAACTTAGTGAAAATTGACTTTAAATCCGCTTTAAATGGACGTAAAAATAAGCGAAAAAAGAAATCAGTAGAATTAAGCGGTAAGAATATAAGAGGATTTTCATTGGAAAAATTTTATAATATTTGTATTATTCAATCGGAGGATAATATTTGAAGTATCAGGTGGATTGGATATCGATATCGACTATTTTTTATTATCAGAAAGCTTCAAAATCACTGCTAGGTGATTGATTTGCTAAAAATTACTTTTTTATACTCTCATAATATTTTATAAGTCTTATTTCAAGATATTCGAACGTATGACTGAGTATAAACATCAGAAAACACGAAAACTCTGTGTGTCGGTTGGCTTGTCGAGATGATGTAAATTTATACATGAACTATCCGTCAAATAATTAAATACAAACTGTAGAAGACAATTTCATTTATGACGACCAATCATTCAACTTTTACTTTACAAGCAAAAAAACAGCATGGTTCTATTTTTCATATGAATGTTGATCAGGATCAATTTCATAAGGTACATCACAGTGGTTCATATTCCCAAAAAGCTGGCAAAAAAGATAAATGTTCAAGAAAGTGAAATCTATTTTTATATGTTGGAATCGAATCTAAAATTTCCAAAAAAACATTTTGATGTATTGAGATATTTTTTTCAAACCATTTATACCTCTTCAACGGAATAAACTTGCATTACAAATTATTCACAAAACATAATAAAAAAAAAGATTTTTTTCTTTATAGAAAAAATTATTATTAATCGCAACTGTATCTTTGAAGAAATAAAAATATCCAACCACTGAGTTGATGTAGCCTATTATAATAAGGTGGAATCTAGTTATCAATTTTGAGTTGAAAGGCATCCTCAATACCATCAGTTAATAGAGTTTCACTATGTTTGGAATCTTAAATTCATTTTAAAAATTAATAAACTCTGTTTTTTTAAAGAAAAAAGGAAGTCGTAAAATAACATATTTAAAAACCAGCTGCAACATAATGCAAACATTATTATGGTAACTGTAATGTGGTATCTTGATATAAGTTTTCTTGCGCTCCCACCATACAGACAATATAAAGCTTAGTTCTTTTAGAAATGGGACAGTTACGAATGCCTGTATCTAAAAAACTATTTGTTTGAACGAAATACTTTCTATGAAGAAAAAGAAGGTAATGTTATGATCTTTCATGAAAAAATTTGAAAAAAAATATTTACCGTTTTTTGTTAAAGAAATTTCTACTTAATTCTTGGTATCACCCATTGGCCGGCGCACACTTTTTTCAGTCATGGTATTGATCAGTTTCTCCAACTTATACTTCGTAAAATCTATATTTTAGGTGGCTTCACCCTCCTTCTTCAATTTGTGATACTTTCTGGTCCAACACTTCTCTTGAAACTGGAAATTGGAAGCATTTTAGTGGATACAGTTGTTTCGAAATGAACAAATTTGATTATTTTTGACCACATTTTTGAACGTTTTTTTTTTCGGTACCGGTTTCATAGCTTAAGAGCTTTGGAACTATCAAAAAATGGTTGTTTGAGGTTGGATTTCAATTAGTCATCACTAGGCAACACTTTCAGCTTATCGGAGAAAATTGTTTTGGACATTTCAGCGATCTACCCTTAGTTTTTCGTTTATTGAAAATTAAAAAAGCTGCTATAAGACTTGACTTCCTTGATGATCCTTAACCGTTGTTGCCGATCATGTGCTTCTCTCCAATGCTTGATTTGAACTTTGTGGACATTATTGACAGTGTTTGCATACTTATCCACCACAAAAACTCAGTAATTCTTTGAATAATCAACGGTTATGTCAGCTATCAATTTGATATTGACGCATTTTCAAGGAAACTGTGCAAAATTATTTTTTTCTTTTTCTCTTGCATCGTACATATCTCAAAAACGCGTAAATTTTAAAATTTGAAAAAAATAGGTCGAATAGTACTTTTTACAGGCAACAAAATGTTGTCAAAAATTTGGACCTCCGATAACTAGTTAACGAGCTATTAGCAAATGAAAGTGTCCCATTTCTAAAAGAACTAAGCTTTATGAGAGCCAAACTCAACCAACGATGTTGAGCAATCGCTAGCACAACTGACCTTTGTAGAGTTCAACAAGCAACTAAGTCATTTATGCGGCAGACTAAGGGATGAATCATCCGCGAGGATGAAAATCCCGGAAAAAAGAAAACAACAACATATGCGGCAGTCTGGATTAGGATCTTAATTAGGTCTAGACCCGGGACTCCACATTGGCGATCCATGTCAGTGTAAATTTTTGCATTCCGCCTCAGGTGGGAGGAAGGAATGAGATCAGTGTTTGTGGGGATCCCAAACACTGATCATGTTAAGCCGTGAGGCAATGATGATTTCGACCGCCCATTCGGGCAATGCCTTATCAGGCACAGAGGATTCGACTGTTCAATAGAGCAATGCCTTATAAAGCAAAGCATGCTTGCCAAATCGACGCAGAAGCGCTGTTTGAATCACTCACTCGATATGGAAGCGTCAAACACCACACTCCCGGAAATGTCTTCACCAAAACGTGTTGCTGGGTTCAGAGAAATGTAAAAAATCGACATTGTTCCTATTTGTTCCTGTATAAAATTATAATAATGAATGATCCAAATAAAAATATATTACACGATTCGTTAAATTCTTTATATACTTATAACCGAAACAAAAACAATCGTCACTTCTTAAGAGTTCTGCAACTTAACATCAGAGGCCTAAATGATCCAGATAAGTTGGATTCCTTAAAAATGTTGTTAGAAGAATTCCCTGCATCTATCGATGTCTTAGTTCTTGGTGAGACATGGTTGAAAAAAGAGAAAAAATACCTGGCCGCTGTTGATGGATATCGTAGCTTCCTTTCCTGTCGTCCAGATTCTAGCAGTGGTGGACTTGCTGTTCTTGTAAAAGAGTCCCTTATTGTCTCAGAGATCGAAAATTTACATATTGATGGCTTTCACTATATACACATCCGTCTCGAACCAGGTTGCTCGCCAATCGACGTCCATGCAGTTTACCGACCTCCTTCTCAAAATGTACAGTTTTTTCTCGACAAACTTGATTCCGTATTTGCATCCTTGAAGTCAAATTCCCAGTTTTTGCTGGTAGGTGACATGAACATTCCAGTCAATAAAACAAATTGCCCCGTAGTCGACCAATACGTAGATCTTCTAAGCTGTTACGGATGTCGAGTGTCGAATACGTTTATAACCCGTCCAGCAAGCTATAACATTCTCGATCACGTTGTTTGCCCAGATTCATTATTCGAACAAATGTTAAATGAAACAGTTCCACTCGATATTAGCGACCACAGCATGGTTTTGACCACCCTGAATCTAACAAAATCGATAGTTCACCGCAAGTTGGAAAAAGTAGTGGTGCAACACGAAAAACTTAACGAAGCGTTCCGTGTAGCGTTTTATAACCTTCAAGCGAACAGCCCTGCCGAGAAACTAGAAAAGCTCAGTACATTGTATGGTCAACTAAAAGAAAAATACTCAAAAACGATATCTATCGAAGCCAAGGTCAAAGGATATTGCCCGTGGATGACGCTAGACGTGTGGAATCTGAGGCGAATGAAAGAAAAAGCTGTTGCACGTAGCAAAAAGTACCCTGCTAACGATGAACTCAAAAGTACTTTGATGCTAGTATCGAAAAACCTCATTCGTGCCAAAGCTGAAGCAAAGAAAATTTATTATCAGAAACTATTCCAAAACTCGAATCAGAAAGTTATGTGGAAAAACCTGAATCACTTGATAGGAGCGAATGAATCGAAAAGGGAGATGATAAAGTTAGAGCTAAATGGATTGGTAACGGAGGAAGGAAAACCCGTAGCCAATGCATTCAATAACTATTTTTGTAACATTGGGGCTCAGCTCGCGGCCACAATCCCAAAAAATGTCCATAGTAATGAATTTCGATACATCGGAAGCGGAAATAGTATCTATCTTCAACCAGCTACAGAACAAGAAGTTGTTCTGAAAATTAGCAAGCTTGATTCTTCCAAAAGTCCGGGACCAGATGGGATTCCAGCGCACTTTGTCAAAGCAAATCACATCCTTCTGGCTCCTTTATTAAAGGATATTTTCAACGACTGCATACAGAACGGTGTATTTCCAGAGTTCCTGAAAATGGCACGAGTCTTACCGATTTTTAAAGCAGGAAATAAAACGGATCGTAGTAACTATCGACCAATTTCAATACTATCGGTCTTTAGTAAGATCCTAGAACAGCTTATAGCAGATCGTGTCACGCAATTTCTAAATCACCATAACCTACTGTATAGCTATCAATACGGATTTCGAGAAGGATCGAGTACTCAAACAGCAGCAACCGAATTAGTTGATGCCATTCACAATGCTCTGGATAATCGCAAGTTTATGGGCGTGCTATTCTTGGACCTGAAAAAGGCTTTTGACACCATCGATCACTCAATTCTCCTTCGAAAACTGGATGCTCATGGAATCAGGGGTAACGCGAACTCTCTACTTGCTAGTTACGTAGCTAACAGGAGGCAATACGTACAAGTCAATCAAGCGACAAGTGATCTAGGAGAACTTCCAGTTGGGGTTCCTCAAGGAAGCAACCTAGGGCCTCTCCTGTTTATCATCTATCTTAACGATTTACACGAGTTAAATTTGTATGGTAAACCTAGACTGTTTGCTGACGATACATCGTTATCATACGAAAACGCCGACGTTACGACAATAACTTCCCAGATGTCAACTGATTTGGAAAAGCTGAAAGCATTTTTCGACGCCAATCTTCTCTCGCTGAACCTAGATAAAACCAAATATATGATCTTCAGATCAACGAATCGCCTGTCTGCGGACCACTCTCAGTTAAAAATTGATCAAACCACGATTGAACAAGTTAAAACATTTAAGTATTTGGGTCTTAACTTCGACGAGCGTATAAGATGGAACGTGCACGTAAATGGCCTTCGGAAAGAATTAAGTGTAATACACAGTATCATCTGGAAAATATCGAGGTTCGTACCAACCAAACAGTTAACTTGTTTATACCATGCTTTTGTGCAAGCCAAATTGCAATACATGGTTTCTATTTGGGGATCAGCTAGGAAAAGTGACATCAAACCACTTCAAGCTATGCAGAACCGTTGCCTGAAAGCTGTGTACAAACGACCCAAACTGTACTCCACCCACAGCCTATTTCAAGAAGCCTCGCAGTCGATACTACCAATAGCCGCATTAAGGGAACTCCAAAGCGTCATTCAGATCCACAACAAGCTACATAATCCGCTTTTCCACCATAATCAACCAATTCAGTATTTGAGGCACAGGTTTCCCACAAGATCAAGGAGAAATCTAGTACACAGAAGAGCCAATACGGAGAAGATGAAAAGATCACCCGAATATTATAGCAAATTAAAGTACAATAACCTCCCAGGATTTTTGAAGCTCGTAACGAACAAACTCAGCTTCAAACGCCAAGTAAAAGCCTACCTAAAAACCAACTTAATGAACTACCTAACTTAATGTAAACCAAAGCAAAAAAAAAATCAACTGTAAACTAACTCAGCTGTAAAACAAGCTCGCAAGTACCCCCTTAACAGAGAGTAATCTCACTGGGGGCTACGAACAGTCGAAATCCTCACTTGCAATATATCCGCCACTAATCGCCACCATACCGTATTTTCTATGTACCCCCTCTCTGCTAGCCACCACCTGCCGCAAACCGCCCCACCAACCGCCTTCACCAACCGCCCACACCAACCGCCAACACCCGCCATCAAACCGCCTCGAACCACAACAACCAAATGAAAATTTATAATGTGATAGTGAAGAAAAGAAATAATGTTGAATTCAAATATTGTAAGTAATAAGTAATGAAAAAATTATGAATAAATAGTGAGGAGGTTTTATGCCTACGGGAGCATGATTTTGAAGAAAAAATCAACTCCCGCGGGCTTTTCCCTGCTCTTGAAAAAAAAAAAAAAAGAGGATTCGACTGCCCATTAAGGCATGGAGGGATTCGAAGACCTTTAAGGCAAATATGTGTTATGATATTTTGAGATCCCACAGCCTTAAATTGGCAAGCCCTGAATGGGCTTCTAGTAAGTGTAATTGTTTTATATAAGAATAAAAACTCTATTCAAATACTTAATCGATAGTGAGCTGGGTTTTCAGCTCATTGCCGTCGAATTATTAAAAGCCGGGATCAACTCATGGCAACCGATAGTTAGCCGGGTTTGAGCCAGTGGCCGTCGGTATAAGGTTAAGAGCCGGGTTCAGCTCATGGCAATATAACAATAATATAAAAATGATAATAATGAAGCAATTATTGAAAACGGGGAGAATGTGGTATCTTGATACAAGTTGTCTTTGCGCTCCCACCATACAGACAATATATGAGAGCCAAACTCAACCAACGATTTTGAGCATTCACTAGCACAACTGACTTTTGCAGAGTTTAGCAAGCAATCAAGTCAATTGTGCGGCAGTCTGGATTTGGACCTCAATAAGGTCTAGACCTGGGTCTCCACATGTTCTAGTATCACATCCGATCAACACCGACTTGAGGTAACTATTTTTACGATCGTTTACCTATTTGGTAAAACTTGCGATTCGCATTAACATTGTTAATGATTTGAGTCATTTTCTAATGAGATTTTATGTTTAATGGGCTACCGCTGGAAGCATTATAGCTATAATAAGCTGAAATAGATTTAAGTAAATGCTGTTTATTTCAAAAAACGAAATTTCAAACTTTTAATACAGAACAATCTTCTTTAATAAAATGCACAAAACTAAACTAAACATTCTATGTATCGATTTATATATAAAATCACTACAAAACATTAGTTTTTTGACAATCATGTAACTAACATGGGATTAAATGCATTGAGAAAAAAAAATTATCTTAGAGAAATTAAAATGCTGGTGAACCGTAAATTGCTTATTTCTCTATTAAATCATTCTATTTTCTCTTTTCTTTAGCGAATTTATTTCAAAAATAAAAACAACAACTTCCATTATTTCAATCTTGATATCTGATCACCACGCTCTGGATGGTGGTGTCAATGCCGGCACATATCGAATCATACACACCTGTGAGTTTTGGGAAAGTTTCTCCGATTAATGAACACCGAAAAAAAAGTTACAACTTTTCCCCGGTGGCGTTAAAAAGCGTAACGAATGAAAATCGATATCGACCTACAGCCACCATCATACGACGACGGCAAGATGAGAAGATCTGGCAAAAAACCGGGCTCTCATTCCGACACGCTGCTTCTGCTTCCAAATTTGTAAACCATAACCCCCAACCCCCATCCATGCAGGGGTCTGAATTTCCTTTCCGAGAGGTTACACATTTTCCGAGGGGTACGTACATTTTTCCGCCCGATATTCCCATGATGGCAGAATAATATGGGAGAAATTGCGTCGGCCAAACGAAATTGCCCAAACAGTGATGATGTGATGGCGAAAATGTGATATGAAAAGGCATTTTTCAACCGAACCGAAAATGAAGCGAAATAAAGGAACCGGCAATGAATTCGGCGAAATCGAAGAATAATGTTTCGTTTAGCGGGAATGTAGGTACGCACGTTCCTGCCTGCCTGACTCGAAGGTTGCCGAAAGAAAACAATGTTACGATGAGAAAAGTTTCCGTTATGCCGGTCCCATCAGCCAGAGTGTATTCCAGCCAAATTAAACATCGTTCTTGGTGTTCAAGTTGGGAAATTTTTTTTACATGTTTGAATAATAATTCAAATATGTATACTCCGATTTATGGGGCTGTGTATTTTCCCATCCATAATAAGTACAGATCTAGGAATTGAGAGCTTTTAGTGAGAATTGACAGAAGTTGTAATAAGTTCTCGGAATGTTTTATGAAGGTATTTTAAAAATATGTATATATAACTAGGAAATATCGTTGGATAGGTACCCTAAAATTCTCATGAAAGGAAATAGAATCTTCAGGAATGTACGGTAAAATTGAAAAGCAAGAAGAGATGAGAAACACGAAGGCCGATGATCGATTTCGACGACATTAACGGCTTTCGTTGATTTTCAATTGGGACATTATTTATCTTTCCTCGTTGAACGAACAAAAGGCAACTACATCCGTTGGAAATTTTCTTGTCGATCTCATCACATAAATCAGCCGGGTTGAGCATGATTAATGAGTTATGGTGGATCAGCTTTCGGAAATAGTCTTCGACGCAATGCAAGGAAATTCATTCAAGCAGCATCCATAAATTACTTAACGCTAAAAATGCACTTTTTGTCCGCCTCCCGCCCATATGTCATATCGCCCATATGTCAAATATCACAAATTTCCAAATCTTCACTTTTAGAGTCCTCATATGTCCAGATTGATTCTTAGAAGTCAATAATGATAAGTTTCTGTTCACACATATTAATCGGTTACGCTTTGTGGATTTTGCTCAGACATTGCATTCTGAGACTAATGTGTTATGTAGGGGGGTCGAAAATGCTCAAAAATTGCGTTACGTGACATTTGCACGGCCACTTACATAATTTCTGGATATCTTCTCAAAAGTATAGAATACTTCCGAGGAAGAATGACCTTAATGGGGTAAATTCCTATAAAAAAGAAAATAAAATAGAATACTTCAAAGCTTTGCACATCATTTCTATTTGGTCGAGGTTCGGCCAAAGATTATATAGAAGTGAATGATGACATAAATTTGTGTAAATGTAGGTAATATGTGAACCGACTTTATGGCTTTTTGAACATCTTACTTAATATTAGAAGTTCATGCAAACTATGTATCACGTTGTAACTCTTTTTGTTTTCATAGAATAAAAATGTACATTAGACCACTGCAAAAAATGACTCTTTTGCTCCCATTTGTTTTTTCGATGTCTTTGAGGTCACGAAGAATTAGTGAAAATTTTGAGATAATTTGGTTAATTCCTAAATTAGCACAACGTGTTTCAATTTTGAATGAAAATTTGTATGAAACAAGAGATTTTTGCGAATTAAATCATCCAGAAAATTCAAATAAGCTTGAAATGAAGATTGTCTCCAAATATTGGTTTTGCCTATTCTTAAGCTTCATTTTTTTGCAACATGAGAAGAAGCTAGGTATACCTAGGTATTTAATGGAAAAAATCGTAACCATTTCCAAATAAAAAATCTGAATTCATAGTAAATTATTTGAAAATTGCACGTTTTGCTGGCTAGAGCTTTCACAAATTTCTAGGAATGGTATTGTCAAGGTTAAATAAGTCAACAAATTCATGGCTATGCAAAGCAATTTTTAGAGATTTTTTTATTTTCATTCCACGGTTAAACAGCTTTGAAATAAGTAGTCCAAAACACCAAAATTTAAAAAAAAAATTGCGTAACATCGAACATCTTTTCTGGGGTAAATGATAGGTTTAAGGTATGTTTACATGAAATGTAATTAAGAAGTGACTCTTGTGATTCAAGAAATATTTAAAATCCAAAAAATTTTTTTTTTGAACTTTCAGAACATTTTTGGCGATTTTTAAACTAAAAATTTTGTTTTCCCAAATACGAAATTAAAACTCGTTGCCCTAATTCAAGACTGAATGAATCGTTTCTAACATTCTTTTATTGCTATTCGTGGCAGTAAAACAATTAAAAAAAAGTTAGGGGAGGTGTAAAAATGTATAAATTTAAAATTTTCATTCAAAGCTTGCAGCGGTCTAATGTACATTAGCCAAAGTTTTATGATAGTCTTAGTTGGTGTTAGCCATATTCTTAAAAAATCTTGTTTTAAGGCATTTTTCAGACTACCATAAAGCTTCAATATAATTTCTATATCATGTGCGACTCTCTATATATTTATTTTACTCAATGAACTGTTCATTGGCTTATTAATATGCCAATTGTACTGTGCTTTTCCTTAGAACCTTATTTAGCTTTGTGCATTTTTCATCTGAATGTCAAATTTCTTTCTACATTTGTTTCCCCAAGTCCTTTTTCAATGTAAAGAATCTAGATTCTTTGACCGAATTATGTAACGTATAACGGATGTAACATTATGTGGAAATACAAATAAAATGCCATGAATATTTATCACAGTTCCAACGTTTAATTACAAACACAAAATTTATTCAAACTGTATCATACAAAAACTTTCAAATTTTACCACTATTTTACCCAGGCGAGAGTTTTAAGTTCAAGGAGTTGTTGTTGATTTTATGGAATAAATACAAGTTGAAAAAAATATTCTTTAATATTACTATTTTGATCATTAAAACAGTTTCGTGTGTCTGCAATCGCAGCCGTTCAAATGCAAAATTCCAGATTATGAAAATCGTGTTTTATAAGACTAAATATACAGATGATCTTAACATTTCTTGCAAATTTTGACATCTTGTCAGGATGATGCTTTACTGTGAATTTGAAATCAAGTAATAAAATTTTATTGACGTTTCGGCCTGCTTGTTTTCAGCCATCTCCAAAATTTTGAAGAAAGTTTCAAACTTATCAAAAATATCAATAGAAATTGCCATAAATTGCCCTAAACGCCCTAAAATTGCCCTGCCAGGTCCTAAATTGCCTGGCAAGACTTGAGGAAAGTTCAAAAGCACACCCCTCTCCCCATCGAAAGCAAGCGAAGTATTCTACTCTATACTCAAAATTTATTATGGAGTAAGGTTGTTCGAAAATGACAATCTTAACTCAGAAGTGATGTAAAAACCTCGAAAACCAATCCATTGGTTCAGAATTCAGAATTTTTTCAAAATTATCTCATTTATCGACAGGAATTCATTTCTAAATTCTAAAAAAATAAGATTTAACTCATTTCAGAGATTCTGGTTCCTTATTATCTTTCGATTTTGAAATCGAAATTGTTCTTGTGTTTTCGTATTTAGGATTATGTATCCAGTCTAGTGTTCTTGATTTTCGGTTCGAAACAACAATAAAAATTTAATTGAAAAGCTCTATTTAAAACTGCGTTTAAATTTTGTTTTAGGTTTTTTTGTTTTTAAAAATTGGTTCATGATTTTCGAAACTCATGCGCATTTTTTATATTTAGATAATTTTTTTCAGAATATGAAAAAAAAAAAAGAAATTATTCTGGGTTTTTGTTTTATATTTAGATTCGATATAGATTCATAACTCGAAATTTTTCTTTTCATTTAGATTAGCAGGTCTATAAAAACATTATTGAAATAAAGTTATTGAAATCCAAAACATCCGAATAATAATTGTGGTTCAAGATTGAGGGCTCTGAAACTTATTTCATTTCTTTGCACATATTTCTAAATTCAAAAACAGTTTTTATATACATTTCATAGAACGTATTGAAACTCCGAAACCGATTGAAAATTAAAATTTTGATTCAGATTCAGCCCGTAAATGAGTTCCACAATCAAAATAAAATTATCAAGATGACTATTTTGGGAAGGAATTTAAATTGTAAGAGATCGCAGGCTTATTATTCTGATTGTTAGTTTGATTTCGAAATTCAACCATAGTCAGTTCGTTTCCACAATTCAACTGAAAGTGATAAAAATTTAGTAGAATTTGAGTTCATTTTGCTATTTCTGGCTTGTGAAAAACTTACTCGAAAAACCATTCACAGGAATTGATTTTTAATAATAGATTTAATAATTTAATAATTGATGATTAAGAAACACGTATCTTCTATATTCTCTACAAGAAATTGTAGGGAATTCCATAGATATATTTCGGCGTATTGCTCAACATAATTAACATTACAGTTTTTTCAAGAACCAAATTTCAAACTAAATTCTTTAACTAGAATCGAGTTTGCATCCTATTTGAACCGCAAAATTTAAATCATTTATCTATACTCCTGAAAATTGTATTTATTTTAGATTTTTTTTTAATTGAAGGCTTTCTTAAAAAAAACTTATTGTATGTTAAAATCAAATAATAAATATAATGCTGGCCAGAATATTTAGTAAAAAAAAATATGGGAAAGGTTAGGCCCAATCCCGGTTGTCCAAATTTTGTTGAAAAATATCCAAACTTTGTCCGGATGCATTCTTTTTTTTTTTTTTTTGGAAAATCAAGCGAAAAATTCAAACTGCAACATTTTTTTTTTATTTTGACGCCTTAAAATCAAAATAAACATTAACGATTTTTTGGGAGAGCACGATTCAAAATCTTGTTTGTTTCGACGACAAAATAATGATTCAAAGGTATTTTTCTTGATTGTCCTTCAAAAATTCCTGATTTTGTTTTTTTGTAGAGAAATGAATCCAACTGTAAGTTGAAATTTCAGGGACTAGACAAGATGAAAATTAATGTTGAAAAACAAAAAAACTCACTTATATTTTGATTGTAATTCTTTAGAGAAGAAAAAAGTTGTTATGGACCCCTGACGGAATTTTTTTCATGAATAGTACATCGGATAGAGCAGAGTTTCCTTCGAAATTAAATGGTCCAGAAAAAAGATTCACCGTGCATATTCCACAATCAGACGTGAATTATAATGAATGTAAATCACCAAATAGAAAAAAAAAATATTAACCATCGATTACTTAAGCGAAATGCGAAATGGTCCAATGATTTTCTACAAAAAAGACTCAAACTCACATGGATATTTTTTTACAGTGTGGCCTCAATTATTTCAAGTTTTTTTTTCACAAGACAAAACAGTTCTTTAATCGAAAGACATGTATCTTCAGCTTGAGGTTGTTTTGAATTTGGTAATTTTTTTTCAAGTTTGCTCTAATTTTTCTTGCCCAAATGGGTTTCATCGGATATTTTATCGATTTCAAAACTCGGTTTCATTTTTTTATATTTTGTTTTGTCTTCGGTTAGAAAATTTGAAAGATTGTCAGAATACTAAACAATTATGCATTCGAAGGTTCTTGGAATTTCAAATCAAAATAATTCAAATCAATGAATTTGGTATGGTAGAAAGCAATCCTTTTTCGGTCTTCTGTTCATTTATGGATGTTTGTGGAGCTTATAAATCGTTCCACTTAGTCGCATAAACTGTGACCCCCTGTCGAAGGACCGATGTCGGAATACCACACCAGAAATCACTTCCCGAATACCCAAATCTACCTTTCGCCTTGATTGACAACGGTCCATTTTCTTTCTTTGTGTACCTTTTAATCCCCTTTTGGGATCATGTAAATTTTATCGTCGTCGCCCGGAACAGTTCTCTTACTAGAGAGAAAGACTCATACAGAACAGGAACAACAACACTCCAACTACGAGTGCCAGTTTATACGGGAAATACACATTCGAACGGCTGCCAGGAGCACTTCACGGAAAAGTTGAACCACTTATCATTGCTTTTCCGAATCTTGAGTGCACTCTGTATTGATTTGAACTTTTCCCATTGGCTGAACCTACCAAATGCTTGCAAACGGGAGATGGGAGCAATGGATATTTTTAGATTTCCAATGCATCCTTCTCAATTTTCCACTCGGTACCAACCCCCACCAATATTGACATAACCGCAATCATCACACTAGAGTCTAGAGAATGGAGCTTCGGTGTTATTTTTAGAACGTTTTTACTGTAGAGGACCTCCCCAGCATATTTTTTTGTTCTTGTTCCCTCTGATAGTGCATTGATGAAAATTGGCAATATCCGTCTATAGCTTATTGGTTTTATACTGTCGGTTCTCAGCAATCAAGTTGAAATTTTCACAAAAAATCCTGTTGCTCGTCTCAAATGCCTTCTTCGGGGTCATAGGTTGTATTGATTCCGGCGTTTTTTCCATCGATTTACCTCTAGCCCCATTTGCTGGTCAACCTTCGCATTGTGACATCCGTGGGATTTGATTGATGAGCAAAACAAGCAAGAAAAAGTGACTTTTGAAAATGGGAAAGGAATTGGATTTCCTTCTTTCCGGTTTTTCGTAGCTATTTCGATATTTTTTGCCGCCCGCATACAACGTTGATCTACGCAGTTTGATTCCCGGGAATCGTTTATCGGCGGGAATGGTTCCATTTGATAGATGAGTTGTCATTCGGTTCCTGAGCTATTTTAGGATCTGTCAATGGCTCTCGTTGATTAAATTTATTACCATTTCGTTCCGTCGACATTTATGGATGGGAAAATTGTGGATGTCTTGGCGAAGTGATGATCGATAAAAATCAACACCTTGGTTAGTTATTAACTTCCCAGCATTTTTATTCAAAATGCTGGCTGAAATAATCTTTTGAAGCGTAATTTAAATCGAACTTGAACAAAATGCATAACAAACGGCCAGGGTGTGATTGGTATTTTATTGACACAAATTGTACGTTGTTTACAGCATATCACTTTATAGCATTTTTTTTAAATGAGATTCATACGGTCTACAGCTGCCAGCGGAATTATTTTCATTTACATAGTTTTCCGTCTCACGACATAACTTGATGAACATAATTCCTAAAACTCACTCGGTCCATGACAACCGTTCTTCAATTTCTCGGGCACCCCACATTCGCCAAACCTCGCTCTACTAACCACCTTACTCGTTGCGATCCTGCTCGTCGCGTTCCTACCGATTTCGTAGCGAGCACCTGTTTTGCAGGACAGCAGTCGTCCGACATTCTCGCTCATCTCCTGCCCAGAGTATCCGTCCAGCCTTCACCACCTTCTGGATTCTGGGTTTGCCGTAAGCCCGTGGTTGTTTGCCTCCATACTCCGTCCTCCAGCACACCACCAAAGATGGTTCTTAACACTCGTGCTCGTATATTCCAAGTGATCCTAGGTCCTCCTCGATCAATATCCACGTCTCGTGCCCGTAGAGGACAACCTCTCTAATAAGCGTCATGTACTGGTGACACTTTGTGCGAGCACTAAGTCTTCTCGACAATTGTTGTTGATCAGCCGCAGGATCTCACGGCTGTAGTCATTAGCTGCCGTCAACAGTGAGCCGAGATAGACAAAGTCTTCGACTATCTCCAGCTCGTTGCCGTTGATCGTGTCCTTGTTATTATTGGACAAGCGGGCTCGATCGGTCTCAGTTCCGCAGGCCAGCATGTATTTCATCTTGGACGAATAAATCATCAACCCATCTGTGGTAGATCTCCTCCACCACCGCAGATGATCTGCCGACTATATATATGTCGTCGGTAAAGAAGATAAGTTGTTTGGATCTGTTGAAAATCGTACCCCGCATTTCGCACACCGTTCGTCGAATTACATCTTCTAGCGCCACGTTGATCATCATGCAGGATAGACCATCGCCTTGTTGAAGCCCCTCTCGACAATTCACTCGAAATCCGCACAAAGCACTGTGTTCCATCGATCGTCGCCTTGATCAGTCTGGTTAGCTTCCCGAAAAATACGTTCTCGTCTATAATTTTCCATAGCTCGTCACGGTCGATCATGTCGTATGCAGCTTTAACATAAACAAAGCCAACGTCGCAACGCGTCGTTGTCATGGAGCTTCTCTTATCCGAGGCAAAATGCGTTGCACTTTTGTCGTGGTAACTATGTTTACGAAGAGAAAACTTTACTACTACCTTTGCAACGTTTCTTGCTCATCCCCTCTCTTTCCACAACATTGGGTGCGTAGGGACTTGGTAATCACGGAATTTTTGGAGGATTCGCCCTAGTGGGAAGATCTGGTCCATCGTTGACCGTCCCTCCATGAAGCCGGCCTGATGACTTGCCACGAATCTATTTGCTTGTGGCGTTAGGCGGCAGACTAGGATTCGGGGCAGCACTTTGTAGGCAGTGTTGAGGAGAGTGATCGCTAGGTAGTTACCACAGTCCAATTTGTCGCCCTTCTTGTAGATGGGGCATATTACCCCGTCCTTCCACTCTACCGGCCGGTAGCTGCTCTGTGTCCCAGATCCGGACCATCAACTGATGTAGGCAATCCACCAACTTGTCCGGGCTCATTTTGATAAGTTCAGCTGCGATGCCATCCTTGACAGCCAATTTGTTGCTATTCAGCTAGCGAATGGCTTCCTTAACTCATCGTTGGAAGTGGCGCTTTTGCGTCGCTTGCTACGCCGGCAATGTATTTTCCCCAATGCCTTGGTCTCCTGCATGATCGCCGTTCATGTGTTCATCGAAGTGCTACTTCCACTTTCTGATCACCTCAAGATTGTCGGTCAGGATGCCTCCGTCCTTATCCCGGCACATTTCAGCTTGTGGCACGAAGCCTTTGCGGGATGTGTTGATCTTCTGATAGAACTTTCGATTTTTCGGGGAACCATGCTGCTGCTCCAGTTCCTCGAGATCTTCCTCCTCCGAGCGGCGCTTTTTCTCCTGGAAAATTCGGACTCGCTACCTCTTCCGCTGTCGGTGATTTTCTACGTTTCGACGCTTCTTTGCACTACGGCCACTCGCGTGGCTTTCTCTTCGGCCATCATCTTCTCACACTTCTCGTCAATGCAGTCATTCCGACGAGTTCGTTCCACATACACGATAACGTTCTCCAAAATGCTGTTGATGGCTGTCTTGATGGCAATCCAACAGTCCTCAAGAGGGGCGTAGTCAAGCTCGCCGTCTGCCGACAGCGCTGCTTCAAGCTATTGCACGTAGCCTGCTGCAACGTCAGGTTGCTTCAGTCGTGCTAGATCTATCCGAGGAGGGCGTCGGTTTCGTATATACGGAGAGTTTTGGGCACATCTTCACCATCACCAGATAGTGGTCTGACTTGATGTTGACGCCTCGACAGGATCTGACGTCGATGATGTCCGAGAAGTGTCGGCTGTCTATCAAAATGGGGTAAAACTTTGATTGCGATTGGTACGATCATCTCCAGGTGTACTTGTGAGGGAGGCGGTGCTTGAATAAGGTACTACGTACGGCCATTCGTTTGGAGGCGGCGAAATCTACGGTACTTCCGAGGTTAGGGCAGTGCACGTTGATGATGCTGATGCTGAAGAACCAGCCCATGATTCTCAAACGGCACATTCGTGGGTAGATCGGCCATCACCTAATCACGCGCTTCTGCATTTTTCCCATCACTTAAAGCGGTTCCAAGCTCGTGTGTGCTGCCGCAGCTCTGGTAGATAGTATGACCAACTCGAAACGCATGTACCGTGGAGCTCTTTCAGCATACTTCCTGCAGTGCTACGATGTTGAATTTGCGGCTCTTCAATTCGTGGGTACTTCCCATGAAATTTAGAGATTGGCAGTTTCATGTTTCAAGTTTTCCATCCCTGGTCCCTTTTCGTCGTGTGGGTCTTTGCGATTTCCATCCCAATTATATTGTTCGTTATTCGTTGCAAGATATTTTTGCGAAGAACGCCGCAGCTAACCCTACTATCCTGCCGGAGGACTGTCGTGATGTTGCTGTTTGGGTAACGAACACCACCAGAACTTTGGCGGAAATGCTGAAAAAAAATCAATTTCTTTCAACTACACTGAAAATAATCTTTGAAAATATCAGAGACGAACCAGCCAAAGGCTGAAAGTCTTCAAAGACAAAAAATCTTAATAAAAACTACAGAAAAATGCGCATTTTTCAACAATATTTATGGCTCTCTCGTATTGAACTGTAAAAAACGACTGAATTAGAGAGAATATGGTACATGAAACGCAAAAGTTGCCTAGATTATTTAAAATTGCATTGAAATTCTGCCTTATTTCAAATTTTCGCAAAGCTGATTGACCCACGCATGAAATTTCCTATGAGTGTGAAATATGGAGGATTCGGGAGGAAATTTTTTTGGCAAATGTAAAGTACTCGAGGTAGAATTTTTCGCAATTCAAAAATTATAAACATACTAATAACGAACAAAATATTGGTATTTCACCGGAATGTTGTGAACTCCTTCTTTAAATTTTTTTTTTGCTCATATAAATCGCCGAAAACGTTATCTCATAATCGTAAATAGTCGAAGAGTACTCGAATGCTGATTGATTTGATAGTTATTTCCAATAATCGCAAAATTTGCTCCATTGAATCCGAGAGTTTAAATTCTGCCTCTTATTTTGCTTTCTATTGTTGGAATCATAAGTTTATCACAGATTCAACATTTCAGTCTACCCGGCCCGATTTCGTCGAGAAATGCCCGGATTATGAAAGGATTTATTCACTATTTTTGGCAAATCAAACAAAAAAATCAAATTGTGATGTAAATCTTTTTTTAATGTATGTCTCTTAAACGAAATTTATTAAGCAAGTTATATTAAAGTAAGCATGGAAGGTTTTTTTTTGGAAAACTTAAACATGATTAAAAAAATTATTAATACGGTTTAATGAAAAAAAAAATTCTCAATTTTGTTCTTAATTTTTGTTGACTGATTTCTAAGTTTTGACAAAATTTGTTTGGAATTATGGTCGACAATTTTGAAATCAATTGCCCCGATTTTGTCAATTTTTTTTTAAATAGCGAGGATTTGTCCGGTTCGGATACGTGCTGAAAAAATTGTGACAACCTTAATATATTGAAAGGAGAAAAATGGTCTGTCGAATTTTCTTTTTTTTTGTTATTATTTAGAGATTCAAACATGAAAGTATTTCTTAGAATGGAAATAGCAAAACAGAATTTTAAATTTATATCTATAATCACCAACCAGATTCAAATGTTTGAGTATAAAACTACATTCTGATATTGGATAGGGATTTGCTTTCCTCAATTTAGTTGCAGTATTGAATTTCAATATAAAGATTCAGATTCCGCAATATGACACTTAATTGCAGAAGCAGATTCAGAAATCCAAATAAGATGGTTTATCGAAGTATCAGATCAGTTTTCAAACCTTTAATTGAAATCCATTTTTTTAATTGAAATAAAAATTCCAAATTGAAAGAACAACCCAAAAGTTTAAGTTGAGATTCACTGTGACGACTTGAGCTTCAAAACCTGTGGTTGGAATTCTTGCTTATGCTAATGCTTATGATACATTCGAAATTCCCAAAAACCTGAAGGGGGGAATGAATAAAGTTTGAAGTATTTTATGTAAATTTTGAAAAAAAAATCAAACATCCGAAAGATTACAAGACTAAAAAAAGGTTATTTAAAGATGGGATTTATTTCACCTTTTATATTCTTGTTTTTATTGAGTTTTTCGATAAGAAATTACTTGATTTATAGGTTCTGTGCAATGATATTGTGTGCAATTTTGTTGCATACAAGCTTTCGAGCAGTTTATTCCAATTTATTTGTTTTTCGCATTATTTTTTATCATCCCCCTCCCCACTCGCGATGTTCAAACTCCGAGTGACAAAAGAAGGATTTCAATTTTGTTCCGGCCTTACTATTTATGAATAACGGAATCAAACATTTCTTTGAAAGCTCACTTCCGTACTTCAACCTTACTAATAAATGTATTAAGTGCGTTTGCTCTACTGTCGCATTTTTTTTTTCATTCCAAAAATTTGCTGAGCCAGATAAAGCTGGAACGTACAACCTTTTCTTAGCTAACTATTCTTGAAAATCTGAAAATATGCCTAATTTTGCCTGGTTTTTGCGAATGTTTTAAAAAATTTGATGGTAAGGAACAGGAGTAGGTACCATAGCTGAAGTGATAAAGTGAAAATGTGGCTGAATCAAAGCAACCGAAAGATTCCCGTTAATTCTTATTTAAAAAAGGGATTTAAATGGAATATTTCGATTGCTTGATGAAATAGAATTATTCAACCAAGTAGGCTCACAACCCATATTAGAGTGAACATGTGGAGCGATGACCAAAAAATAAAGTTAGAGAAAGAGAATTTTAAACAAAGAGCGCCCACTGAGCTACACACAAAACTTTCGAGGCCGAAATTTAGCAAAATTTTGCTCAAATTTGACCAGCTATAAATTTAGCAATCAATTTAGCAATTTTTTTCTGCTCAAATTTTAGCAAATTAGAGAAAAATAAGCCGCCGGCATGTTTTACTAAAATTTTAGCAAAAACCAGTGAAAAAAATCCTGCAGAATCTGAAATTTCAATTTTTTATGTTTTTATCTGCAAATTTCGAGGGAATATTCGATTATTTAAAAGATTGCTCGGATAACATCACTTTGAATTTATTTATATTTTTCAAAACATCTTTCACTAACACTTTTCATAAAATGTTTGGATCCTGGAAACGCACCTTCCGGCTAATGAAACCCCAAGCGACCGATTGTCATTCATGCATCGATGATTGTGCCTGATGCAGTGCGTTGAAACTCCAGTTGTCCACTTCCGAACTGTTGTAAAAAACCCGTCAATCTTGTCGGAAATTGAAACCTGGTTGAGAAAAAAACAAACAATTTTACAATTCGAATATCGGAAAATCTGTACACTACTTGATCGGCCCTTACCTGTACGCATCCGGAATTGATCTTGCTATCATTTTGCCACCGCTAGGACCACTAGCATCGCGCTTTCAGAACCGCACCTTATCGCGTCAGTTTATTATTTTTCCCCCAACTGGCGGCGGCTGCTGTCTATAAACAAAGCGGCTAGAAAACCTTCGTTTTACTAATATCAAGTAAAATTGCCTTTTTAATTACTAAAAAGAAGCAAAATTTGCTTTTTGCTATCACATTAGTAAAATAATCCTTTTTGCTAATCGAGAGTAACAACAAAATTTTGCTAAGTGGAGCCTCGAAAGTTTTGTGTGTAGTGTTTCAGTCATATACCTCAGGGGTTAAAGAAGAGAAAAATATAATTAGACTTCCACCACAAAACGTAGAAAAAAAACAACAATTTCTCCCCCGCTACCATGGCAACGAAACAACGGTGATGTATATGCTTTAATTTATGCAACAGAAGAGATAAGATGTAAGCTGGCATTCAGTTTAAATTAAAAAAAAAGCCGTTCAAATATCATCTGACCCGAAGATTACCATCGGTTTACGAGGTTAAACTGTTTTATTACAAATTCAATTATAATTAAGATTTTTTTCTTCAGGACAGTTTTTGAAAAATTAGGACGGTTTCTCAAAAATCAGGACACCTCTGGCACCTTTGGTTCGGAAAGCAGCGTCTTTTCTCGTGAACGTACCAAGAGTAAATTGTGTTAGCTCTCAGATTTCTCCTCAACACGGAGAAGGGAATTCTCTTCATCAGCAGATGTGAATGCTCTCGCTCAATCTTATGTGATGACAATCTCACTCTTGATTCCAGTGCGATTTATGCCTCCCCGCACAACTTGGAAGAGCAGATGCAAAAAAATAGCACTCTTTTACTGGACAAGCCAAACTAAGGAGTTTTGCCATCCATGCTTAAATGTATTGAAAATTTGGAGATTTCCATGAGAAATTTTCAGAAAACCAAAATGATAGATTGCATAAGTATGAAAAATATTATGGAACGAACTCACCAAACAATCTTTGGGCCCTGATAGTCGTTGAACGATTCAACTTTCCAGTAAGCTCTTGGCGAATTTTTGCTCTACACAGTGCCTTAGGAAAACGATGCAGAAAGTCACTTCGACGAGGGAGACTGTTACTTTCCTGAAGATCACTTTTTATGATTCACACATTTTGAATATTTCGATTTTTTAAATTTTGAATCAATTCCACTAAAATATTAAAAAAAAAAAATTTTCCCGACGGAGGGAAAATAAAACGCGTCCGTTGTCAACGAATCATGGCCTTCCTACATAGCAATTTTTCGAAAGGATGCTATTGTATATAAACTCATAAATAAAAAAAAAACCTCAATAGATTGAACAAACTTACAATTCGAATTCATATCAGAACTCTTCTTTATTTAGAGAAAAAAAAACTAAAAACGATTGCAGGTTCTTTATGAATAGAATAATTCATATCCAAAATGATTACTGATACTGATTCGTTAATCTCATTTGAGGACCTGTTGGAAAAATTACCTACTTTTTACACTTGAATCAACATTTACCTTTACGAATTATGCTTTATATTTTTCTAGTCTGCACAAAGTTAATCAAAAAATGTGACTACTAAACTTAACAAAAAATCTCGCACCACCAATCAGATCAGTGATTTCTGAATAACTTCTTAACGCTGGCGGCCTGCAGAATAAACTGAAACAGGTGTTAAAATTTAAAAAAAGTCCACATATATGAGGAAAAAAATAATGAATTGTTTGGAAAGAGCAAAAGGTGCAACCGATCCTTAGTCAGCTTTCACATGCTAAAGATTTCTAGCAAGAGATCCATTAATCGTTGGTGGCCTTTTCTAGGCCATATAGGGTGAAGTGCGTGTGGAATGAAGCGTGAACTTCTCAGAATAATTTTTGACGGTCGCCATGCAAAAAGAAAATAATCTTTTAAAGCACCCAAGTTGCTTAAGGGTTTTCTGTAATATTTTTCTTCAATGATTTGTATTTCATTATTCTTAAGAATTCAATGAAATCTACTCCCGGAAAAAGAAAAGAAGTTATTATTTCCAATTGACATAAGACATTTTTCTGAGAATAAAGAGAACACTTGAACATAAATTTTTCCGAAAATCAACCAGTTTAACTTATATACGCCAGGTTGTCTCCTGTCGTGAACACAAGAGCCCCGGAAAGGCGCAAGGTGTGGATTAAAGTCTTTCCGGAAGACAAGACGAATTTTTTGTACATTTTTCAACATTGATTTTCATCTAATCTATTCTAGGAAATTACAAATTACACTGATAAATTCATTTCTCCACTTAAAATGATTTGTTTGCATATCTTTTCCAAGAAACGAGTTTTTACGACTTGCAAATAAACTCTATCGATTCAACAAGTAGGTAGCTATTTCAAAATCTCGTGTCAACATCAACCATCAACGGATGAGTTTTCAATGAGACCGCATTAGAACTTGGGAACGATTTTATTGCTAACCTATCTATACTCTGTTGGTTTCCAATGTAAATAGCTTGTTGGTTGATGTTTGGCAAAACGTTGCAAAACGGAATCGTAAACTGCACATTCGTCAACGCAGCGAATCCAAAACCAATAAATCGACATCAACTTGATTGCTGGGTATCAGAATTGTCAAGATTCTGGGGGGTAGAAAAATCCTTGAGTTGCGGGTTCTTGATTCTTGCCTTCCATCAAATGAGTTGAACTTGGACAAAAACGAAAAAAAATAAGAATGCAGATACAAAGTTCTGAATTCATATTTTTTAGCTTAGGTTTTCAAAATAATCTGCAGTACCTAATACCAAAAACATACAAAACTTCAAAAATTATTATTTATTGACAAAGAAACTTACTGCACAAAACAAAAGCCGGAAAGAACATGATATCAGTTTCTCACAAAAAATGTAAAAGAGAACCCAGATGTGATGATCGATATCGCAGGAAACTTCTCGCGGATACGGAGCCACTCAGCAGATACTTAGGGATTTAAACAAAAAGAAAATCAAGCATCGGAAGTAGAAAATCAAACAAAGTGAAACGGAAAAATCGAAAGAAACGGCAAAGACTTCAGCGCTTTCGCGGGAAAACAGAAATTTTTATATGAATAAACAGTGTAGGTACGAGTGCGAATGCGAAGGGTCCCAGGAGAAAGTTCGGTAGAATGGAGCAGTAGAAATAATAACGAAAGCATACAGTTTAGAATACATTTATAAATTGCGAGCAACTTTACGCTACTACAACGACACAAGAGAGAAAAATATCAGAAAACGAACCATTTTGCGGTTGGAAGGGCAAGAAAAAATAAATCAATAGCAAATAAAATGTGAGAAATAAAAGCTCCATACGAAATGGGAAACTGCTCGGTTCCAATAATGATTAAGGCGGAAAACGGAAAACCCCGACAGAGAAAACATTTAGTAGAACTTTCAACTTTCTCTTTCTCACGTTAAATGGCTGGAAATCGAAGAGTAAACAAGGAATAGGACAAGCAAACTGATCTGTGCTTGGGAGAGTTTCCGACGGATAGAAGAAAAGTGCCGCCGGCAAAAGGATAATTCAATCAATACACACTTTTCATTCGTTTCCTCCGATAGTGGGTAGTTGAATTTCCTTGATAGCAAAAATATTTACATATATCTTAGAAGATCCTCGAATCGATGGTACCTTCTAACTTGTGGAAAGTCTGGAGCAAAAAAATAATAGTCAAATTCATATTTTCAATACTAACTTATTTTATTAAAATGAAAATTGTTTTAGAAATCAAGCAATAGATTGACAACCAATAAAATTAGAAAAAAAAAATATTTCCAAAATTTGAAATACACTCATAATGTCAAAAACTTGGAATTAAAAAAAAATTACATAACTCTGTAAAAATTAAAATAGGCTCCCAATCATCAGATATGAACAAAATTCATTGAGAAACGGATCAAAATTGAAAATCAAAATTCCAACATCGAAGCTAGTCGAAACTAAAAAGATAATAAAACTTAGTTTTTTTTATATTCGCTTTGAAGGCATTGAGATTAATTTTTAATTGGAATCAAAGTATCATCAAATTGACTGCAAGTACAGTATGTTTACCTTCAGTCTGGTATTTCCCGCAAACTCTATAATAATGTATATTCGATCGCAATTTTTATCGCCAATTCATGACTTCTATCGAAAGATCTCTACTTCAACTCAAAAAAGAAAAGACGAAACATTCCCTAGGCTAGCGTTTTATCGGAATATGTTCAAAGCTGCAAAAAAGACGATGGAACCAAACCGATAATTTTATAGTAATTAAAATGCAAAACATATTCTAAAACCAACTAACTAAACAAACAACACAAATATCTTTCTATCCTTTTCTAAAAGTTGAACTTACAACTCTAAAATCATAAAAAAACCAATCGGGGAAGCGACAAAAGTTTTGAATTTGAAAGAAAGAAAAACAAACATGAAATGCGCATCAAAAGTTTAGAATAAAAATAACACAAAAAAAAACACATCAAGAAAAAAAAACAACTGACGCTTATTCCAATAGCATTTCGCATGCCACAGAGTTTTCTAGCAACAACAAAAAAAGAGCAAAATTTAATGAGTAGCTAATAACAACAATCTTCCATTAGTAGCGTGAATCCTCTTTCTTGGTCCCGCCGATTGTTATTACTTCTAATTAGCGAAACTTTTTTCCTTTCTTTTGCGTTTATTTTTTTTTTCACTCACTTTGTGTCGTTCTCACACAACCTGAAGCTGAAAGCTGTAGAACAAATATTTCGTGAAGAAGCAAATATTTTCCTTTTGATTCACATAAACTGTTGCTGCTCATTCCATCGAAGATTAGTAGCAGCAATTCCAGGAAAAATAAAACTTGGTGTTTTACCGTTTAGGTACCGATGCATGAACAGGACTGGTTGGAGGCACACTTGGGCTCGAAATTTTCCTGAGAAAGAAACCTTAATTTTGGCAATAAAGAAAACTTTTCCAATTGATACATTCCGATGGAAGCAAAGTAAAGTTAAGGATTTATAAGAGTCGCACATATGAGCATCAAAAATCTTTTTATCTCTTCAAGACTAAAGCACTATCAAACTTGGTGAAGCAGTTACAGTTTTACAACATTTTATATCCCACTGCGGGATAAGAATGTCTATCATAATTTCAGCTCTCCCGCTAAAAAATATCAATAAAATGGTCGCTTTCGTTGTATATCTTGCTTAGCCGTTGATTGAAAGGGTTTGACTTGTTAACAAAAACCGATTTTAGAAGGGTAGCACCATGCTACTAATTCTGAAACCTTTGTAAAACAATTTTTTTTTCAGTAATTTCGCCTCTTGAGTGAAAGTTTTTGACTAATATAGACTGTTCCGAAAATTATAAAAACACTTTCTCTTACAATGATTTTTTTAACATATTATTCTCGAACATACTACAAAATAGTGTTTTCATTCAATTTACAATTTAGTTTTTGTAGAGTAGGTGAGTTTCTTACTTTTCTCTTAACACTACTTACCAGCTTCTATACAGTGCTTTTTCCGACCATTTTTGCCTTTTTAGGCCAATCTTTCTTGATTTTTTCAACACTGTCCGCTGGTTTCATGTACAATTGCCTAAGATTTGCCTTCATCAAAGCCCAAAAAGTTTCGATTGGACGAATCTCTTGACAGTTTGGTGGGTTCATGTCTTTCGGTAAACATGTGACCTTGTTGACTTCATACCATTTTAATGCAAGTTTAGAGTAGTGGCACGAAGCGAGATCAGGCCAAAAGATTGTAGGATTGTTATGCTGTTTGATTGAGGGTAGCAACTGTTTTTTGTAAACATTCTTGAACGTATTTTTTGCCATTCATTGTATCTGTGGTTATAAATGGACGAGAGACATTTTACCGCATTCACATATGGTGCTCCAAACCATAACCTTTTTTTTCAAATTTTTATGTGTAAATGGCTTTCACTGATGCAAGAACATCCTTTCTGTAGTGACGAAATGAGACACAACTTGTTTGTTTCAAATTCATATCTTTATTAAACCGTGTTGCCAGTAAGTCATAACATTTTCTCTCTTTCTTACCGTTATTTTTACAATGATTACTTTTCACTTAGGACAATGAATAGTCATTGTATTTTATAGGAAGTTTAACACTGCGCTTGGGGCGTTCTACAAAGCCGGGTCCACCTTCTATAGCTTGATTTGGTAAGCCAGCTGCAGCTCCACATTCCATTCGGTTCCACAACGATAATGTAGGGGAATTCGAATCGTTTGGGATATCTGCCTCTTGTTGTATGTTGCATTCGTTTCCGTTAATTGTTTGAGATACAATTGGTTTGAGATGAGACATGTTTCGGTTATAGGTTTCTCCACGCTGTGTTTGTACGATGACGCAATTTCCTTGTTTTCCAATACTTCGCTCTGGATCAAGCAAAAAATTAGGGGCCAACTTATACTACCGATGCTGGTTCTTCATGAGGGCTTCGTGGAACGTGGCTTCGCGCTGTACTGGTTAAACGGGAGGCACGCGTCCACTCTTGCTAAAGATTGCAGGTCGACTGACTGCCGCTCACGACACGACAGCTCAGCCTTCGTGTCACGTGTGTGTGTGCAAGTTGTAGGCAGAGATGCCAATGTGCCTGATTTTTCAGGCATTGCCTGATTTTTCGAGGCTCTGCCTGATAACCTGATAAGCCATTGAATTTCCCTGATTTTTGAAAATATGCCGGATTTTGCCTGATTTTTGCGAATGTCATGAAAAATGGGTAGTAAGGAACAGGAGTAGGTGCTATAGCTGAAGTGAAAAAGTGAAAAAGTGGCTGAATCAAAGCAATCGAAAGGTTCTCGTTAATTCTTATTTAAAAAAAGGATTTCAATGGAATCTTTCGATTGCTTGATGCAGTAGAAAACAAGTAGGCTCACAACACATATTAGAGTAAAATGGGTAGCGATGACCAAAAAAAAAAAAAGGTCATCACTTTGACCGAAATTTCCGTTACTTCAACGTAGCCTGATTTTGCCTGAATTTTATTTCGCCAGTTCCCTGATTTTTGAAAAAAAATGTTGGCAACCCTGGTTGTAGGGAAGATTGAGCGATATTACCGACTCGGAGAGGCCTATCTGCCGAGAGAGTGCCATGCTCGCAATTATCGGCTACACAGGCTTCACTCAGCGTTGCCACATTTAAATCTGTATTTTCGAGCCAAAAATTTTTTTTAATCTGTATAAAATCTCAAAAATCTGTATTGAAATCTGTATCAAAAATTTTCATTCCAGATACTTACGCTGAACTATGGTGACCTTTTTATAATGCGTAGTGCACTCATTTGTTATTTGTGCGACATGTCAAACCATAGTGTTAAACCTGATATTTTGTAAAAGCGAACCGTCTTTGGTTTAACTTTGTTCGATTAACTGTAACGGACAAAATATATGTCCGCTTTGTGTGAAAATTAAGGTCCGGCGAAGTTTTAGGTCGATGTTTTCCGTTTAATATAACGATCTGAGTGCTTCTGGGGTTTAACAATCAGTTGGGATTTGAACATTGTGTCAATAGTCTTTACCATTAAAAGTTACATTTCCTATAATATGACCAATTTTGGTATATTATTATTATTATAATTTTATTTGAGACACTTTACCATCTGTATGGCATTCGTGTCTTAATTTTGGTATATGATTCTTAAACACAGGTCTTAAAACTTTCTACAATTTTTTGCATGTCGTTTTGCATTGTCGGGCTAGTGATATAGCCAGGGCCGTAGGAAGACCCGACTCATGGGGGGGGGGGTTTTAATGACTTATTTTTACCTATGATTTTTTGCCCAACAACACACGAATAAAAAAAAATAAACAAATTATGTTTGAGACTAGATGATTATTCATTTTTAAGTTCTCATTAATAGTTTTTGTATGAAATCGTAACTTTAGAGAAAACACGAATGCCACAAGGGTGATAAAGTGTCATTTAAATAAACCTTAAAAAAGTAACTTTAAAACAGTGGTCCTTAGCCTTAAGGGTGAGCTAAATTTTTATAATGAAGCCAAAATATGAAATTTGCTTTCATCGATGGTAAAATTTTTTGAATTTGTTTAAAAGTCTGGAAGATCAAAGTTATTTGATTTGAGCATAAAATAAGTTCTTTTTATAATAGCCTTCAATTTCTTTTTAAAAAAAACTTATTGTATACTCAAATCAAACAAGCCCAATCTTCTAAACTCTTTTGCAAATTCTAGGATTCTAACCTTTGATGAAAATAAATAAAATTTTACAAAATAAAAAAACAGTAAAAGATAAAAAAAAATTCGGATCAAATATGTTTGATGCAAACTTGAACTAAATTTATAATTTTAGTTTGAAATTAGGCTTTAAAAACTGCAATATTAATAATGTTTAACAATTCACTGAAAAAATAAAGTATTTTAAGTAGATTTTTTAAGTGAAGATCAGGTACATGCTTCTTTAACTGGAAATATTTTCATGAAGAATCAATTCCATGATAAAAATCTTGTGGATGATTTTTTAAATATAATTTGGGATATTTTGCAGGAATCATAACTTTGAAAATTTACTCAAATTCTACTTTAGATTTGGGATTTTCGGTTGAATTGTTTGTACAAACTAATTCTGATTAAAAATATGATATTTGGAAATTGAATTGACAAGCAAATTTTTAAGTTCATGTTCTCTTGAATTTCTCAACTATTTTATGTTGATTGAAAAACTCATTCAATTGAACTTTGAATCTGTTTCCAAATTTCTATACGATTTTTGAAATGTACAAAAATATGATTTAGGAATCTTACTTCTAGATTAGAACTTTATTATCCAAGCCTGTGAGCCCTCATTCATGAATCTATTATTTAAATTCTGTAGAGCTGGTTTAATCTTCATCATTTCAATGATTGATTTTTGATCTGTTTTGTGAATCTGGTTAAATATTGTTGCGTTGCAACTTATTTTAATTATTTGTATTTTATTTTCTTGGCAATCTCAAGGTAAAAATCTCTAGGTAGCAAATGATGAACCGGCCCTGTTGATACGGATTGAACTTCACGATCCGACATCAAGAGGGCTACCAAAAGTAAAGATGGCTAGTCGACGTAGCGTCCATTTCAACCGTTGAGAAGAAATGCTTGAATTTCGCGCGCGATCTACAAGCATTGTCTTGGCAAAAACCCGAAGCCAACCTCATAGGGGGAGGCAATCGGGAAGCCTTCTTGCGAGCTGGTGACCCGGGGGTCGCTCTCTTAGACTCCAGACGCTGATCGGAAAAGTCGCTCGTTGAAAAATCGTATATTTTAAAAACTCGTAGTCGTTGGTAAAGTGGAAGTTGTGTGGTCGTATCGGAAAACCCAAAGTCGTTGAGGCTGGCAATCTCCGACGCCGTTGTTCCGCGCATTCGGTCGGTCTAAACGGGAAGTCGGTTAGTGGAAGTGCCTACTGGTTGTCGAACCTGGTCCTTGGAGGGCAGTTGAAGGTCCGCGCTAAGACGCTGAACGTAAGGAATCGGCGCGTCGTCGGTAAGTCATTTTTGCTTTTAAATTTCATTTGTTACATTTTGATTTTTTTTTTCCTTGAGATTGCCAAACCTTCAACACGAGATTCGGGCGAATTTAAATTGTCCCCCTCTGGGGTAAGAGCCCGGGCAAATTAAATAGATGACCGTTGGCACATCTACACATAGTGGATGGCGCTTAAGTGCCGACGGTAAAGTTTGCGCCTTTTATCTCACCAGTTAATTACCAATACGTAGCAATATGTGAATTTCAAATGATGAAACTAAATCTGAATTTTCAATTTTGGATCGCCACCTAGGAGCTTTATATGTTTAAATTTTGTGCTAAAATAAAGTTTAAGAATTTCGAATATGAGTATAAAACAAAATTTTTTCTTTTTTTATAATTTGAAATCTACTGAAAATGCATGTGATTTTCGAAGAACATTATTCAAATTTTATATGAAATGCAAAACCGAATTTGAGCCAGGATTTCAAAGCAGCTTTCCATTCTTAATTTCTTATGATTACTCGAACTGAAAATCAAGAATCCTAAACTTGAAACATAATAAGAAATACGAAAAAATATCGAAATATAATTTTTGTTATGGGAATATGGAACCAGAACCTTCTAATGGGTTTGATTTAAAATTTAATATTCAGAACTGAATTTCTATAATCAGATTGCCAGATTGCCTGGTTTTAACCGGATTGGCCCGGATATTTAATATAAAATTTGGGAAAAGTCCGGTCCGCTCCGTTTCCCGGATTTCATTGGAAAAGCCCGGATTTTGCCCAGGTTTGTTTTCATTCTCATTCTTAAATCAAACTAAAAAAAATTGTGTAGTAATTTTTTTTTAATTATGCGTCCAAAATTTTTGCAGCAAGTTTCAAAAAAATAATCATGAAAGGATTTTTAAAGTTTTTTTTTTATAGATTTTTGATGAGCAATTCCTAGGTTTTGACCAAAATTGCCCGGTATTGTCTGGATTTTGGTCGACAATTTTGAAATCAAATACCCGGCTTTTGCCAGGTTTTAATATAAAACAGCATGGATTTGTCCGGCCCGGATACGTGCTGAAAAAAATCTGACAACCTTATTCTATGAAGCAGTGGGAAAATTTTGAAAACTGTAGCAGATTTTAAGCTTGGGATGGATTTTTGAGGTTTTTGCATTAATTTTTAGTCCAGATAGTTACTCTTGAATATCTTTGCTCTATTATCATAATTTGATTATGAATTTAAAATTTTGAGTCTAGAGTAGAATACCTCGCTTGCTTTTTTGGACCCTCATGGGGGGGGTTTAACCCCCAAAACCCCCCCGTTCCTACGGCCATGGATATAGCTCAGATGGCAAGTCTGTTGTCTCCTGAGCCGATGTCCCCGAGTTCGAGCCCAAGAGCAAACATCGAGCACAGTTGTACCGGATATGTTTTTAAATAACGATCCGCCAACTGCACCGTTGATAAAGTCGCGAATGCCATAAAAATGGTAAAACGACTATAATCGAAACAAAAACAAAAAAAAAGTTTTGCATTGTAACGGTTCCGAACTCTAATCTGGAAGTTTTTCCTTATTTGCAAGCGTAATCATTGATGGATGATTTAATCGATTGAATCATCAAAGTAGATTATTATTGATTGACTCGAAGTATAATCAAAATATCTTGGAAAATCTCTGATTTTCTGAAAATCTGTATGAAATCTGTATGAATTCCCAATTATCTGTATTCTGTATATACAGATTCTGTATTACAAAATGTCCAAAAAATCTGTATATTTACAGAAAAATCTGTATATGTGGTAACGCTGGCTTCACTACCAATAGTGAGGTTGCTTTCTCTAACCGAATCTTTGATCTCGGTATAATTTAGCTTGATATTTGGCTAAGTAATCTTTGTCCCGTAGCTCTGCTTCGTCTAAAAGTTCTTCTTTTAAGTGAGGAAACTTGTCCCTGAACCGACGACGAGCTCTGCTGTTGAAACCTCCGTAACCGAGTGAGGTGTGATGGTATACATGTACAAATATTCCATCAAGTCTTTTTCAAAATTGCCACCATTGATCTGTGATAATTTGAGAGCCTTTAAATTCGAACGGTTTTGACTTTCGACCTCACCGTTGACGGCGGGCCAATAGGGGGTCGTATGAGCAAGTTTGATACCATTGCATTGTCTACACAGCACAGAAGTCTTTGATCTCCTGGCTGCAAAGGTTGGCAGCATTATCAGTCGTTAGAACGTCTGGTAATCCAAGAACGAACGTATAAGAATTTACCGTTAGGTAAGGGCCCCATGAAGTCGGCAATAAGATTACTCCAGGCTGCAGTAGTTAGCTCTCGGATTATCATTGGTTCAGGACTAGGCGCTGGTCTGACTGCTTGACAACCTAAGCATTTCTTGCAACGTATTTCAACGTCACGATCCAGTCCAGGCCACCACACAGAGGATCTTAATCATTTCGTGCTAATTCCAAAATTCTGGTTCTTAAACCTGTTGGAACTATGATCTTATTTTGACGCAAAACAATCTGGTTCAATCTACATAGTTCGTTTTGGAAGGGCATATACGATTTCAAAGCTTGATTCCATTCCCCCGTTCGAATTGCTTTTATCAGAAACCTGGGGCGGGATTATGGAACTCGAAACAATCGAGTTTCGTTCGAATCGACCAACTTAGGCATTACCGATCTCGATTCGAGTGGAACGTTTCGTGATGATCTACTACCCGATATACTCGAAATCTAGTACTTTAAAATTTAGAACTCGAACGAGATTCGTAATACTGATTCTAATTCGATTCGAGTTCAACTCGAAAAGGGTAACTCGAATCGAATATGATTCATAATTTCACCCCTGATCTCCTCATCTTCTTCAGTGTGTTGTATTATTTCAGTCATGGTAATAGTAGTTGGCAAATCGATCTCAACAATAGTCCACAAATCGTTTTCACAGAATTTATCGCAGCAGCTTACTTCTGCGCTTTGCGTCAGTCTTGATAACGGGTCAGCTATATTGGTTTTTCCAGAAACGTGAATTGTAACTTGTAACTTAAATTGGAGCTTGCAACGATAGCTCTGTAAGTACAAGACCCATCGTTGCTGGCATGCGTTTGGAATGGAGTCGTTCGCGAATATTTTTACCAATGCAAATGCTACGTAAATACATCTCAAACCGTTTGACTCTCCCGAATATTGCCAAAGCTTCTTTGTCCAATGTGGAATACTTGCGTTCAGTCTTGGAAAGACTTTTGCTGGCGTAGCTAATAACTCTTGTAGCTCCTCTTTGCGACTGCAAGAGGACGGCTCCAAGCAAAGTATCACTAGCGTCGACAATTAACATTGTGTCATCTTCCGGGTGATAGCATCCAAGGTGCCGTGGGTTGGTTAGTGCTTCTTTTATCGTACGGAATGCTTGTTCAGCGTCGCTGGTCCAGTGAAACCTACTCCCCTTCCGAATCATTTCGCGTAGAGGGTGCTGACTGGGGACAGATTTGGGATGAACTTTCCGACGTAGTTCACTAGTCCAAGGAAGCTACGTAATTCTTTGGTAGTTTCTGGGCGTCGGAACGACTGTACTGCAGCAACTTTCTCATGCTTAGGAAGTATACCGGAAGATGATAGTTTATGATCTGTCTTGATCACAACGTGCGGATTGCCATGAAGTTCACGTTCGTTTTGTCGAATTGGCACTTAGACGAATTAACTGTCAGACCGTTTTCGTCAAGGCGTTTCTAAAGTTCAGCCAATCGCCTGTCGTGTTCCTCTTTGGACATGGCAAACACAAAAATGTCGTCAATGAAGTTCTTCATGCCTGCCAGTCCCTTCAGGATTCTTTCCAATTCGCGTTGGAAAATTTCGTAAAACGATAGTGTCGTGTCTGGAATCGATTTTCCGAGTTTTAAACTAATTTTTTTCACAACTCTTCCGACGCACAACCTTTCTCGGAAAATTCGTTAATTGAATGACCGTTTTTTTTTCAACTACACGCTTAACTACTTTCACAAACTCATCAGATAAAATTAGATCCGTCTGATTCATCACTGACAGCTATTAGGCTTGTTCAATGCATCATAAATCCCATAATTCTTTATCAGTTATCTATAATCACTACATTACTACCCGCCTCTACTCTTGGATTTTGAGTTATACAGAAAATTTTAACTTATAGAGTCCGACAAAAAACTTTCTGAGTTAGAATTTTTATCCAATTCTAATCGAAGAGATCTGAAATTATATTCATTGAATCTTCCGCTATACTTTCTTATATTTTCTCTATTATTTTTTTTCTTGTCGGTTCTTATTATTCTTCACTGTCTCTTTTACCATCTTACAAACTCTCTTTTCTGCCTCTCTTATGTTTTCAACTTTATTAATTTTTTTTTTATTCTTTTATACTGTTTTTTCACTTCATTTCTTTCACCAATATTTTTCTCACTTTTTCGGTTTCTCTGTTAGTTCCTTACCGTTTCTTTTTTTATTTTCTTTCTGCCTTTTCCACTACAGTATTTTCTTACTTTGTTCATCTTCTTTTTTTTCATCTATATTACCATTTTTATAACCTATTTCTTTTTTTCGTTTTTTTTTTTTCATTTTCTGCCTATTTAATCGGGCCTTATTTTCATTCAGTTTTTTGTTCACTCTTCTGCACTTCTATATTCTTCAGTGTTCGATCTTTTGATGTTATTCTCTCTTTTTTTTTCGTCTTCTAATTATTATTTGTGTATCTACTTCTCTATTCTATTTTTTTATTTACTCTTCACACATTTCACTTACTCTCTTGTTTTTTTTCTGATCTTTTCTCTTCTCCCTATTATTTTCACCTATGACATTGATTTATTCATTTAGTCTCTGGTTTGTTTGCATTTCATGTGCATTCATTTATTTTTATTTATACTTCTTTATTTTGATGTACACACTTTCTCATCTTTGTTCTATTCCCCAGATATTTTTTGCTTTAGTTATTTTCCTATAATTTTATTCTCTCTTTTTTTCATCATTTCCATTCAGTTGCATTTTCATTCTTCACTGTTAGTTTTCTCTTGTCTGTTCACTTTGTTTTTTTTGCCGTTTTTCTCACAAACATGTCTCTATTTTTTTCTATTTTCCTCATCGATTTTTTTCAGTTTCTATATTCTATTTTTTTATTATTTTTCTTTTATGAATTTTTCCGTGTCTGTTAATCTTTTATCGTTGGCTTTCTTTTTTTCAATTCATAACCCTCATTTCTCTTTTTTCATTTTCCTCTTTTATTATTTTTTTTTTTCGAAACATTATAAGATCTCCTTAACCCCATATAAAAACTTTGATTCAATTACTGTAATATTATTTTCAAGTCTTTCATCAAATCTTACTAAATAATTGCAAATCTTTCTGAGTCTTCCATTGTCAAAGACAAGCACAATCTATTTAGATTCGAGTCTTTCATCGAATTGTTCTTGCAAAATCTATTTGAATTCGAGTCTTTCATCGATCCATGCTAATGATTTCCATTATTATTTTGAGTCTTTCATTGAAAAAGAAATCAAATAATAATCCAAGTCTTTCATCGGATAAGATTGAGTAGTCGAGTCTTCCATCGACAAAACATAGTTTTCCGAGTCTTTCATCGGAATGTACATGCACAATCTATTTGAATTCGAGTCTTTCATCGAAAAGTTCTAGCAGAATTTATTTGAATTCGAGTCTTTCATCGATTTTCATTTTGTTAGTCTTTCATCTATTCCGAGTCTTTCATCGGATAAGATTGAGTAGTCGAGTCTTCCATCGACAATACATAGTTTCCCGAGTCTTTCATCGGAAAATAGGCTTCTGAGTCTTTCATCAGAAGTTGTAAGTAAAAAAGCACTTTTTTTACCTCACAACCAGTAACATTACATCAACTTAATTTTTCTAAATGGAAACACTTCACAAATACCTTTAATAATAGCACTATATCCAATGTTTTGATTCATTTCACTATTTTCATATCGGTAAACCTACTTTCTGCGCCATTGTCGTGTCTGGAATCGATTTTCCGAGTTTTAAACTAATTTTTTTCACAACTCTTCCGACGCACAACCTTTCTCGGAAAATTCGTTAATTGAATGACCGTTTTTTTTTCAACTACACGCTTAACTACTTTCACAAACTCATCAGATAAAATTAGATCCGTCTGATTCATCACTGACAGCTATTAGGCTTGTTCAATGCATCATAAATCCCATAATTCTTTATCAGTTATCTATAATCACTACAGATAGTATGCTGTGGGAGTCACGAATGTCGTTATTTCTCGCGACTCAGCACTTAATTCTAATTGGTAGATTGCTTGATTTTAGTCCATCTTAGAAAAGTACTTACATCCATCGAGATGGGGCATTATCTCGTCAAAAGTAGGTAACGGATGTCTGTCGGGTATTACAGCACTGTTCGCCTTCCGCATATCTACGCACAGGCGCACGTTCTGACCTTCGTTCTTGGGTGTGACCGCCAACGGTTATGCCTATGTGATTTTAGGAGGAGCGGGCTCGATGATACCTTCCTTTAAGAGTTTCTGTAACTCGGCTTCAACAGCACCTTGCAAAGGATTCGGCAATCTGCGACAAGGTCGTTGTATGGGCCTTACTTTCTTATCTATGTTGAGAGTTATGCTCAAATTCCTTGCTTTTCCGAGTTTTTGAACTTTTTCGCCATTTATCTGCAATAACGAGTCTGGATGTAACTGTAGAACGCCCAAATCGATCAAAGTATTCCAAAGAGGTGCGCACCCTGTTCTCTGATGACGAAGATTTCTCGATGTACCATTCTGAAACCATGATTAATGTCAGCCTTGAACACTCCTTTAATCTGTAGTTTGTGGTTGCCATACGCAAACAGTCGTTTCCGGGATTAATTTGATTCGAAGCTAACCTAGCATCCTTTGGATTTCAGCATTTTCCACGTCGTTTCAGCGATGACGTTGACCGACACCCCGGAATCGATCATCCAACGAAGTTTAATTCCTCCAACAAGGCATTCCGCTTTGGTGTTGTATTTATCCTGCTTTTGAGACATTTAACTTTTATCACTTCTAGTCATTGTTGAAAAAATATGCGCCACTTCATCGTCGCTATCACTTTTATTTTCCTTTTCACTTTCTTGTCCATCACTTGTTTCGTCCACTTGACGCACTTGGTTCTTTGTTTTCCCCATGGCTCGTTTTGTTTTACAGAACTCACGGTAGTGTCCAAAAATTCCACATCTCAAGCAAGGTTTTTTCCTCGCGGGGCACTTTTTAACATTTGCGTAATGTTCAAAGGAGCCACAGCGAAAACACCGATTTTTGTCACTCGCGATTCTGTTTACACTCGCACTACTAGTGCTACTACCTACTACTCTATACTATCGCAATCACAGGCATGGCTTCTTTTTGATTCTGGTTGATGGTTGACTCCAGAATACGTCCTTCCTCGACAATGTCTTTCAAATCTATCAAGCGTTTTTTTTTAAATCGCTACTCTGAGGTCGTTCGAAGCTCTTTTTCTATTTGAGCATACTTTTTTCAGTTTCAGTACGCGATGCATATCCAATAATACCCTGTTCTTGAAACACTGCCATCCCCAGTCCGAAGAAATTGGCATCACATTCAATCATAAGGGGTCTTTTCATGTCGTAATACCCCAGGGTATCTGCACTGGACACAATATCCTTTATTTTTTGAAACTTGATTTGTTCAGCTGAGCTCCAATTTAAAGGCATCCTCTCCGAAATCAGTCTTCAAGTGAATGCAGACAAGCACTGAGGTTAGGTAAAAAGCGACTAAGGTAGTTGACGATGCTGACAAACCTTTGAAGAGCTTTTCGATCATAAGGTACAGGAAAGTTGCTGATGGTCTCAATTTTCGATTCATCCGCACATAGTCTTTGATCGGTTAGAAGATACGGTTGAGTTTGACGTTGTGCTGCTGCAATCGATAAAGGAGATGTCGAAGTCGTTGTGGTCTTTGAACGCTTCCTCGAGTGTTTCTCCTCTTCCGAAGATGAGAATGTCGTCTGCCAGACACTCAATACCTTCTAGTCCATCAATAACTTTTCGGAGCTTCATTGCGAAAATTTCTGGAGCTGACGAGATCCCAAGCGGTAAACGCAACCATCTGTATCTACCGAAAGGGGACCAGAATGTGCTAAAATATGCTCAAATTGGAGAAACATGGCATCTACTGTCGAAAAAACTCTTGCTTTCCCCAGCTCTGAGCAAGATCGCTTGACGAGTAGGATGTTGCTGACCCAATCCGTGTGGCGTTGGTCCTGAGTGATGTTTCTGTCTTTTTCTAGTTGGTTCAGTTCCTCACGCAATATTTCCCTTAGAACGATGGGAACTCGGCGAGGTAGCTGTATTTATGGCTGAATGGATGTATCAAATTCCAGTGATATTTCTCCTGCGATCTTTCCGATGACGTGTTTGGGACTTGGTAAGCGACTGAATTGCAAAATTTGATCAGTCCAAGAGTTTCGCAGACATTCGCCGATAAGAGGGGCGGTGATCTACATCGACTACCTGTAGCACCAGGTATGTAGATGTAGACCCAGTCGACACTCATCAACAGCTTTATCCAACGTTATTTCACTATTTTTTTTTTTTTTTTTTTCATTTATTCGAAGTGACCACTTTATAAACAAGGAAACGCTCTTCGATGTTACCTAGCTGACAATTTCTTGCCAGGAATCTTAACTTCGTCAAATACTCATCGATTGTTTCCGAACCCTGTTTCACTGATATGAATTCGAGAAGATCGAGATTCATATTCTGAGGTCTAATAACACGCGCACGAATAGCAGTTCTCGAAAATATTTATGAAGTCGAAAAGTTTACTCGAAAATATTTATGATGTCAGAATAAATCATTATGCTACCTTCATAATTTTTCTAAAAAAAAATTAAGTAAAAAAAACATAATTTCCCTTTCTATCCAAAGTACCTTTAAGATGACGAAGACCACGTCTCAATAAACACAATTACATCCAATCATGCTTTTAAACAGCTTCAAACGAAAGGAGTAGAAAAGCGTAAATTAGAAGCACAAGAAAGTAAATCTCGCTCCTTCGGCGCCTTTTGTTTGGGAAACTTCTACTCGCACTTCGCAGAGAGAGAGATCGGTTGTTAATTTCGAATTTTATTGTTTTCGTTTTTGACAGCTGGCTGCTGCCACTTGCACCTGGTCTATACTTTGGCCCCATGCTGCCTGAATCGGTAGAAATGAATTGAGAGCTATCAACACAAACAATAGAAACACAGATAAGTGCGACTCGGTTCGGTCCGTAAATTAGGACCTGGAACAATTCGTTTTACCTCCACTTGGTGCCACTTATCATTTGGACAAACGATGGAGTGCGCTGTAGACTCGTGGAACTGTCAAAAGAGATAATTTTTTTTTTTTCATGAAGAATTCCAACTGTGAATGAATTTTAAGTCACTAGACAAAATCAACAAAATTTAATTTTTTGTGAGCCTCACGGCATTGTCCATCTTGAAAATATCAAATCAATATGAACTCAAATTTAAGCTGATTAGGCTTTCAGGAAACCATTCAAGGGAAATCAGATTACTTGGATTGGATTTCCTTTCACTTTCACATCTCAATTCAGTTTAAAAGTGACGAAAGTTCAGCAAATTATCTTTATTAGTTTTAGTTTCTGTTTAATTCCGCAAAATTTGATAATATAAGTCCTGAATCAACTACTTAGTAAGGTTCTTAAAGGGTCAGATAATTTTAGTTAGCCCAAAAGAGTCCTTATCTCAAACTACGATATTACCACAACTATCATGAATTCTTCGTAAAAAATGTTAATCGTAAACCTCTTAAAACTGTAACAAGATTCAGAAGTTTCCATTAGAGATAAAATTAAGCCGAAAAGCAAAAACCAAATTGTGCATCAGTCCATTCAAATTCCATAAAAGTCGTCATACCTTATTTTGGAATAAACTTTACTCACATGATATATTGCTGGTTTCAGTTACTTAATTTTTCTTTCTTTCTGTTCTTTTCTTCTTTTCTTTCCACAATGGCAAACGCTCAGGTATCAACGAAACGGTTCGCCGAATCCGACCATCGAAAGGATAATGCTGTTTCCGCATGAAATCGCAGCTTCCGCCTGTGTTAATAAGCATCTTTCAAGCTGTTCGCCTTTGAATTATACACGCCCATAAATTTCGCCCGGATAACCGAAAACCGCAAAACTGTAAGGAGATAAACCTTTTCAAACACGAAAAGTAAAAACAGAATTTATTACCGAGCGTGGCACGGAAGAAAGAGAAACTTATCTTAAGACGCTTTGATAAGTTCTTATATCAACTGATGCTAATAGAATAAAAAATTACCAAAAAAACAAAGAGAGTTATCAATGAATAAGTATAGTAAGAATATCGATTGGTTGCTATCAAAACAAAAACAAAAAAACGAAGAGCAATTCTAAAACAATGCTACCGCTAGCAAAAGCACTTTATTGAAAAATCATACAGAATTCGACGCGTCAAGGAAGGGGATCACGAAGCAAAAATAAAATCACAATTTAGTGTGCTACACAAAAAAAGGAGAAGAAATGGGAGGCTTTAGAAAAAAAATCCGAAGATAAAAAAACAAAAACAAAAATGAATACATACACACAACTATGAAAGCTTTATTTTTTGTATCAATTAAATTAAAATAAACAAAAAAAGACGAAATAAAATAAAAATTACATTGGTTGTCTGATATCAATCAAAGCATTGCGTTTGGTTTTATTTCCATCCGAAAAAAAAGAGAATCAATGAGATCAAACAATGATTTGGGGTATTCTATATGGATGAATGGACGGATAAATGGAATATGGCAATCCTGTGGCACAATTCGATTTTCCACTTGAATGGGGCTTTGTGTAGAGGTCGAACTTTTTGCTCGCCTTCATTTAGCAAAAACCGTTCGATTATGATCAGCTCGACGTATCATGTCAGTTTACCAGTTATTAAAGATTATAAATCAGCCAGGTAGTATTAATAGTAGTACTGTTTGCATATCTACTCCTTGACTTCAAAAAATAAAACACTTAACCCAAAATAACACTTAAAAAACATTAGAAGATTCACTTGAAAGTGAAAACTCAGTGAATTTCTTCATTCCAAGGGGCTCATGTACTTTTCACTTGCCTCTCACTTAAGTGACCAAATCAATATTCACTTAGGGGAGATAAGGGCATAACGAGCACCCAGAGCATAATAAGCACTTCTTTTTTCTACAAAAGTACGTATTTTCTTAAACAAATTTTCATGAGGATTTGTTTCGTACTACCTATGGTATTAATTTTTCACCAAAAAAAGAAATATCCTTATCATCTTTACAGAAATATAAAATAATAACCAGCTAGGTTTTCAAGTGACGAAAATATTATAATTTTTGAGCACCACTTAATAAGCTTTTATGACCTTTAAATCATCTTGATCTGAAATGTAAGCACTGCAACATGATTTACACATTGTTTCTCAATTTTCACCATCATAAAATTTTTGATTTTTCACTTTAATCCATTTTAAAACGCGTTTTTACCTTAATTTGTTGACCTGGGGCAAACAGAGCACTATTAATCAGGGCAAGATGGGCGTTTTCTGCCGTATATTCCAGCAGCGCATTCAACTCGATGAAGCCAACTGCCAACTGAGCCAAGTCACTCTATTCCAGTAGTCGGTTTAGGTGAGTAACGTCACTTCGGATGAACTTTGTGAGTTCTTACCCTATTCTCGTAGTCACCGTGGGTGAGAATCGTCGCATTCGGGCGACGATTTTAGGTGACAATTGTCGGTACCTTTTCAGGTGGTGACGAGATAAAAATAAAATGAAAAATTTCGAAAATTACTGTAAAGCGGAGTTGTTAGTAGTTAAAATTCAATCAAAATGTTTTACCAAGTATGTTTTATGCCTAAAATTATCAATAAATTTGTAACCACGACGAGAATTTCTTTTTACGAGAAGGATTGGAGTTTAAGGGGGCTGGTTTTATTTAAGGGATTTCCCTGGCATTATGCAATCTAACTGTAGCCACTGAGGCCAGGAAGAGATGTTCACGGTGCGAGTTTTCTCGTCTACCCAAGCCCGGATTAATTACAAAAAGAAGTTACATTCAGATTGAAATTTTGAAAAATCTTAATGGGAAAATTTATTTCATTAGTTTTCAAGATTTTTTATAATTTATAAACTATTATATATATATATATATATATATATATATATATATATTTATATATTATATATATATATATATATATATATATATATATATATATATAATATATATATATATATATATATATATATATATATATATATATATATATATATATATATATATATATATATATATATATATATTTATATATATATATATATATATATATATATATATATATATATATATATATATATATATATATATATATATATATATATATATATATATATATATATATATATATATATATATTTATATATATATATATATATATATATATATATATATATATATATATATACTAGCTGACCCGGTGTGCTTTGCTACACCTTTCAAAATCGAATGATATTTTCAGAATTTACTCAAATTTTTACTGTTTTGTTGGCATTTTTTAAATCAAATTATAACATAATTCATAAGCAACCGCTATAAAATGAGAGCTGCAGGTGGAATTTCGGTTGGCAATCCAAAAATAACTTAAACTTATATTCTGAATCTTGATCCATAAATTTGTGTTAAAAATCTGATAATTTTAATCTGTTTCTTTAAGCTTTGCCCTAAAAAAGAAGGGTCTCAAAAAAATCGTATGCAAATAATTCAACTGATAAAATATGGTGATTTTTGCTTGATATATTCTGGATTTATGCTAGAAAACTGATAAGAGAGCCCTCCTATCCTTCCCTCCCCCCCCCCCCCCCCCTGCTGAATAGGGGGTGATCTTTAATAATCATACCAATTTTATTCATTCCCAAAAATCTTCTTGTATCAAATATTGTTAAATTGGTTGATAAGCTTTTAAGCTTTACAACAAAATTTATATGGAACCCCCTCCTTTTATCTCCTCTCTACACTGTAAAGCGAAAGGGTCTATAACAATCGTAGAAACATATCTCGCAGCCAAGTACCTTTCCATGCCATATTTGTTTCCATTTGTTGGCTTCGTTAGCATAAATTGAGAACTAATGCTAACAAAATTATATTGGGCTAACCTCCCTCCTCCCATGTACCTACTCACTGAATAGAGCATGGTGTGTCAGATAATCATAGAATTATACCAAAATGATTTTCCATGTTAAGTTTTGTCCATTTCTCGGATTTTGTAGAAAAAAAAATGGTTAAATGAAAGCCTCCATGCCATATTTGTTTCCATTTATTGGCCTCGTTTGTTAGCATAAATTGAGAACTTATGCTAACAAAATTGTATTGGGCTAACCTCCCTCCTACAATGTACCTACTCACTGAAAGGAGGATGGTGTCAGATAATCATAGAATAATAATGGAAAACCAAAATGGTTTTCCATGTTAAGTTTTGTCCATTTCTCGGATTTTGTAAAAAAAAGTTAAATATAAGCTTTCCTTTCCCTTCCTATGTTCCCAATTCTATCCTTCTACTGCAAGAAAGAAATTGTTTCACATTGAAAAATTTCTCGTATTGAAATACCATCCCATACAAAATTTGGTTTTATTTGTGTAGTAAATTTTTGGGTTATGCACAAACTTGAAAGGAAGAACCATCCTTCCCTTCCGTTCTCCCCATTGAATGGAGGGAGGAGAACTTATTATTCATAAAAGTATTTTTCGTACTCAAATACTTTCTGAAGCCAAATTTGGTTTCATTTGCTCGATTAATTCTCGAGTTATGCTAAAAAATTTTATGGAAGCCCCCCTTTCCCTTTTAATATCTTTCCGCTTAAAAAAGTGGGACTTCCATTTATAATAGAAACATTTCTCGTATCCAAATACCCTCACATGCCAAATACGTTTCCATTTGCTCGATCAGCTCTCCAGTTATACTGAGAATTGTAAGGGAGATCTCTCCTCCCCCTTTTGATCTACCTCTTTGAAGGAGTGAGGGATACCAAATATTCATAGAAGCATTTCTCGTACCCAAATATCGTTCCATGCCAAATTTGGCTCCATTTGCTGTTGTAGTTCTTGAGTTATGCAACAAAAATTGTATGAAACTTTACTCCCTCTTTCCTTTCTCCCCGCTGGAAGAAGGGAGGGGTCTCAAACTATCATAAGAACATGTCACGTTTCAAATATCCGCCCATGCCAAATTTGGTTCCATTTGCTTGATTAGTTTTTGAGTTATGTGAAAAATTAAAAAGGGGGCCCCTCCCCCCTTTATATCTCCCCACTGGAAAGAGGGAGGGGTCTCAAATAATTATAGAAATATGTTTCGTATCCAAATACCTTCCCGTGCCAAATTTGGTTCCATTTGCTTTATTAGTTTCTGAGTTATGTGAAAAAAAATGAAAGAGGCCCCTCCCCCTTTCAACTGCAAAGAGGGAGGGGTTTCAAATAATCATTGACTTATTTTTCGTATCCAAATAGCTTCCGATGCCAAATTTGGTTCCAATATCTTGATTAGTTTTCGAGTTATATGAAAAATTGTAAGGTAGCCCCCCTCCCCCTTTTCTATCACCATACTGAGAGGAGGGAGGGGTACTTCATATTAATTGAAATATTCCCCGTTCCCAAATACCACCCCATGCCAATTTGATACCATTTGCGTGATTGGTTGTCGAATTATGCAAAAAATTGTCTTTTGTTTGGGAGACCCCTCCCCCCCTTCCTGTAAGGGGGAGGGGTCCCAAACAATAATAGGAACCTTCCCCGACCTCCAATACCCCCACCTGCCAAGTTTCACGTAAATCGGTTCAGTAGTTTCTGAGTCTATAGGGAACAGACAGAAAGACAGACAGACAGACAGCCAGACAGACAGACAGACAGACAGAAATTCATTTTTATATATATAGATATATATATATATATATATATATAAATAATTCAAAATGAACTTGGTGTAAAATGGCTCTATTCACCTAAAATATTCGCTCTTACAAACGCAAAACGAACTGCTCCTTCAGCATTTGCTCCAGCGTCCAGCGCTTTTCAGATCGACCTGTACAGTTGAATTATTGTTAAACTTCAAACAGAATAATAAAAAAAAAATACATTTAGCTTCTGTTACAATCTTTAAAATTGTTCTACTTTGATTTAAACATTTATGATTCATCACCCAAAGTGCTGGCCTATGAAACCACGTCCGAGCCAACACCAACCAACACCTCGATGCAAAATTCCCCAGTCGTGTGTATCCTCGGGACCACTCCATAGCAGATCGCGCATAGGCCCGTCGTGGGGCACTTTCTGTGTCTCCTTAATGTTCTGCTCGTGGCTCAGACCTAGAATTGGAGAAAAAGAAAGTAATTAAGTATAAAATGTTTTATTGAAAACGCCTTTAAGAATTTAGAAGAAACTCCAAAAAGCTTATTGGACACTTACACCGATAGCAGATCGTGAATCAGCTCACTTGAATCAGGTCTCCCTCGAGGAACCGGACCAGCTTCAGCGACAGCAACGGATCCAGCAGGAATGTGTTCAGATCGGCGAGGGCCATCACGATACGATTGACTCCGGAGATGACTTCCTTTACCTGATTGCACTGTTTCGCCCCGTTCCAGCGGAATGGAAACGACAATTCACACCACCGACTCCAGGACCGCGTCGATTTCTGCCATCAGCACTTGTCCTCGCTGATTCCCGTCCCAAGCTGGCCGCAACACTTCGCGAAAACTTTTAATTTTTCCGATGAAAAAAAAAACAAAAACATAAGTTTGACAGTTCGGGGTTCATCCAGTCACTCGCTGGGAATGAACAGCTGTCACTTGCTGTCACCTCACTGTCACCGACTGTCGGAATAAGGTGACAAGAGTCGAGTGACGGTGAGGTGACTCGCCGATCATCACGTCACGCGCGGCGCAGAATAAGGGCCATTATACGGCTAGTAGCATCATCCACCAAACAAAGCACCAGAAACATAATGTATGAGCATGTCTGAATTGTTTGAATTCTACAAACAGACCAAGAATATTTTGTTATTGCTTTGTTTGATGGATCTACGCCTCACCGTTTAGTGCAAAATGCATCGATCATGAATGGTGAATGAAAAAAAAATCATCTCGACCAGGAATCAAACTCGAGTCTACTGATTACCTCTCCGATATCTTACCAATAGGCCAAATCGTCAGATGACTCAAGTCAAGCTGTAGCTCTATTATTCAGTTGACTTCATCGAGTCGAATTCGCTGCAAGATTCTCCGGCAGAAAACGCTCATCGTGCCTCGAATAATGGTGCTTATACTGCCCCAGGGGTGTTCTCATTATGCCCCTACAGTGACTGGTTTTCAGCTTGCGGCAAAAATTTTATATATTTCTTTTTTGGTGAAAAATTAATACTATAGGTAGTACGAAACAAATCTTCATGAAATTTTTTTTAAGAGAATACGTAATTTTGTAGAAAAAAGGAGTGCTTATTATGCCCTGGGTGCTCGTTATGCCCTTATCTTCCCTATTTGTTTCCATTTGTTAGATATGTTCTTGGTTTATGCAGTTCAATTGTATAGGAGCTTCCCTCTTCCCTTACTTTATTCAAAATTGAAGAAGAAAAGAGTCTCAAATAAGTATATAACCATTTCACGTATCCAAATTCCCTCCCATGCCAAATTTGTTCGAATAGTTCTCAAATCTCCAGGGGAGAGTGGGGATACTTTATCCCATTTTCTTATTTTCATCATATCTTTTTGAAAAAATTAGCAACTCGCCGTCTTATGCTTTTTCTGACAGCGTATAATGTCAGGTTTCTATGCTCCAAATATAATCCAAAGATCGATACTTGAACCCGTAGATGAAATAGAAGCATTATCGTGGAATTGAAAAAAATTGCAATATTTTTAAAGTTAAGGGATACTTGATCCTTTAGGGAAAGCACATGATCCTTCATTCCGGAGGCCACAATCTTTGAAAAAAAATCAAACAAAATTTCAAAACAGAATGTAAAGTGACTATTTTGGCCTTTTTTCTCATTTCACAATTTATAAGTGTCAGAAGAAGAAAATTCTAAAACTATGTCTCAACCCTAGTATTTTCTAAATTTAAGAGAAAATCAATTTTCTTAGCCCTTCTTGCCAAACAGTTTTTGAATGAATATCAGTTATTAAATAAATATTAGTAACTAGCTGTAACCCGGTTTGCTTTGCTATCCCTTCCATAGAAAAAGTTTAGTTTGTTAAAATTATTTAAGGTACACCGGGGTAAGTGTGGGCGGTTTTTCGTATAGTTCAACTTTAAAAATTCATTAAAAAATCAGCAGTGGAGCAATTTTCATAAAATTACATTCAATGTTGTGTAGCCTATAATTGTCAGCCCAACACTCTCTCAGTCGATAGGCCTTTCCGAGTCGTCAATATCCCTCAATCGCTCTCACTACACGCACACATAAACCGGCTGAGCTGTCGTGCCGTGAGCGGTCCTCAGTCAGCCGATGACATTCATTGAGACAGGACACGAGTCGCCCGTTCAGCGGCTGAATACTAAGCGAGTCTGCACAATCGCGAATCCTGCCAGGAGGTTTTTTAATTTGGCTGAACGGGAGGCACGTTTTTTTTCACTTTTTTTGAGTGTTAGTGGTTTCCGTTGTGAAGTGTTTGTGTGTCGCTGGATATATTTTTCGGTAAGTGAATAATTGAAAATTTAAAAAGAAAAGTTTGTGTAAGAATTGTGTTTTCTTTTTGTCGGATAGATTTAGGGTTGAAAAGTGTGAACGAATGATGCTAGTGTGTCTGTTTGGGATATTTCAAAGTTATTTTTCTGGATAGAGGAAGTTTAATGTTAGAATTTTGAAACAGGGACGACCCGGCTGTTGAAAAAGAGAGAGAGGAGCATTTTGTTAAAATGGTTTTTTTCATTGATGATGCAGATGGTGGAAGGAATTGATACCGTTTGGTTTGTGCAGGAGGCATTATTTCACCCGTTTTTTTTGTTTTCTCCACGCTCTGCATTCGTCGGGGTTTTTTCGACGAGGCTCAACTAGCATCACGCAAACTCACTTAGATATGGATGATTCAACGCACACGTCGTACTCGGGGAGAATGTGTGCGAGATATATACGCTCTTGTTTTTTTCTTAAGGAACATAGAACGCAAAGCACATAACATGAACGGAATGGTCGGGAGATTTGAGGAAGCAGCGTTTTTGTGCATGAGTAACATTTGTATTGGTTTCCGAAGCCTTTCGCTTACGTCTCGAATTGCTTTGTTAAATGCTTGCCGAACATAGCTATTTTCGAAGCTTAGATGGTGTAAGCAGCAGTGCTGCAAATTTTCAGTGTCAGTGAGAAATTATCAGTTGACTTTATTGCAGTGTATCGGTCAGTTTAATTCCAACTAGATTCATACGAGAATGAACTGAAAGCTCAGTCCTGAAAGCTCTCTGCACACTCATTCACCAATCGGCAACATCGGTGCTTAGTATACTTTCAGGCTCTTTGCAGGTTCATGAGGTTATCCAATCTACATTTTCAGTTTCAAGCGAACATTGCTGAAAGTGAAAAAGCTTCCTTCTATTATCATTAAGTTTAGTTGAATGGTGACAAAGATTGTTCGACTCGCTAGACATGCGCAAAATTCAGAATTACTGCTGAGATCGCTATTTTTGAAGGATTCTGATAAAAAATACGTCTGTTTCAAATGGTGTGAAGAGGTGGGAAGGTTTAGAAATGAGTGTTCGGGTTGGCGAGACGAACGCTGGCGAGGGAGCGTGTAGACGAATGTGGGGGACAAAATTATGACAAAAAGTTGGTAATAAAATGACAAAACATGACAAATGTGGTAAAAGTATGACAAAATTATGACAAAAAAAAATCTGACAAATAGGAATGAAATTTACAATACAATGGAAAAATATTTACTAACACAACTCTGTCGAAAATATGACAAATCTGATTAAAATGTGACAATATTTTAACAAAAATATGACAAAAAAGACAAAATCATGGCAAAAAAAAATGACAAATGTCGTAAACAATTGACAAAAATATGACAAATATAACAAAATTATGACAAGCGTGGTAAAAATATGTCAATAAATTGACAAAATCATGACATGAAATTGTGAAGTCAGACAAATTTATATATTTGAAAATTTGATATCAAAAGAACAAAAATACGACTATGTCGTCAAACTATGTAAAAATTTGACAAAATGATTAAATATTACAAATCTTCCAGATTGTTGTCATTTTTTAACAACATAAATAATTTTATTGTCAATTTTTTTGTGATAATTTTGTTTTAATAATAAGATTTATGTCATAATGTTGTCTTATTTTCATCACATAACACATGTTTTTGACAAAGTTTTCTCGAAGTTAAATCATTTTATTGTTAAATTTATGTCGTTTTTGTCAGACTTTGTCATAATTTTATAATTTTGTTGTCATGTTTTGTCATTGTATTGTAAATAATTTGCTTCATTTTTGTGTTATTTTTCATATTTTTATCACATTTGTCACATTTTTGTCTCATTTGTCGGATTTTTGTCTCATTTTTGTTATGTTTTGTCATTTTATTGTCAATTTTTTATCATATTTATGACATAATTGTTTGACTGATGTCATTTTATTGTCAAATTTTAGTCATATTTGTCAGATTTTTTTCATACTTTTGTCAAAATTTCATCATGTTTTCAACATATTTATCACATTGTGTAGTAATTTTGTCATTTTTTGACCTCATTTTATCATATTTTTGTCATTATTAATTACCATAAATTCAATTTTTTTTTATATACATCCATCCTCTTGTCCCCCTTCAAGTAAACGTACACACTAAGATTGCAATTATTCCGCTCGGGATCATCATCCTCTGAATCACGGGAAAACAGCTCAAAATGACATTCGAATTGTCAAAAACAAGAGGTTTTCCTGAGGCACGTGGAGATTGCTGAACGATTCTCGTACCACTTCATTTCTCCTGAAATTCGAAGGCATTCTTTATCGAATATTCAGGAGCTCGGGCAGCGATTCCCTGTAATACGTAACACATGAAATTTTTTTTACTGTCATGTGTTTGTGTTGGTTCATTGATCCTCAAAAACGATTGTTCCCGGTCATTAGTCGCGACAGTTGCAACCGCAGAAGCTGCTAAAAGTCGTGCGTTACGTTCATCGGCAAAGTGTCGTTACTTACGGCGCGAAACTGTTAGTACAGTATGAGGCCCAAAATTTAATTTTCAGGACCGCTGCTGGTCCTGACGCCTGATAAATAAACTGGATCTTATTATAGGTGATATAAGAAAAAATGAATATGTTGCTAGAGGAGGTAAATATTTAATTAATATATAGTTGATTTAAAATTTATGTGTGACCATTTTTTTTTTGGCTTCCAGGTGAAACATGCTTCAATTTCTAAATAACACCGGAGAATGCCGAAAAACTTGCACATGCTGGAGAAAAAATTGATTCCGTGGAAATAAAAACAGTGCCGATCAGCCGTCAAAAACAATGGACATTTTGATCGTTCAACTGAATTTATAGTTTAGTGTATAACAAAAATTGAATAAATATTTTCTTTTTAAATTGAAAAAGTTTTAATAATTGCTGACAAAATTCCGAATTCTTTAAAAATGGTGGATGGAAGCCGATTCGAGCCTACAGGAACACTTCGAAGTTTCCTGCAAATTACAGGAGAAAACCGTTTCGAACCTTCAGGTGAATTTGACAGTTGTTTTCCTGAGCGTTTTCGCTGTCCTGAAATCGTCCTGTAATTTCAGCTGTTGAAAATACAGGACGAAATCGTTCCGATCACAGGAGAAAAGATTAAGTGTGTATAGTCTCAGCGATTTTCAATTCGCGTTTTCTTTTTGAATCCCAATTCATAATTTGCAAAAATGGCAAAAACAAATGCTTACTGAAATTATCAGCAACTTTCGCTGACACTGATTAAATGCTTAAGCTGCAGTCACTGATCAAAAACAGTAAGTGACAGAAATGCCCAAGCGAAAGACGCTTTCGTAGCTTTCGAGTGAAACAAGTTAGTTCGGGTTTACGAGTGAGCTTTCTACTGACTGATAGACACACTCACACAGCTTTCTGTAGGCACGAGGATGACCGAGCCGATCAGAAGCTTTTATATTTGTTGACTTTTCTATTCCGTTCATTTCAGATGAAGCTTTTTACACTGATAGAAAATCACAGTCAGTATCATTCGTGCTTGAAGATAATTTGCAGCACTGGTAAGCAGTCGCACGACGAATCTGTGTTTTTGACAGCAAGCGATGCAAATAATTATTCATAACCTGTATTTTTATCCTTTTCTTAAAAGATTTCAAGCAAAGGTGGTTAAAAATGTTATTTTAAAATGGCGTAGTAATACTTGTAACTGAAATGTAGCTACACTTTTTGTCTAATTTGTTATTTTTTCCTGTGTTTTAAATGCTTCAAAAAATCTGAATTTAGAAAATGAAGAACTGATCCTCTCATTTTTTTCAATAGTAAATACACTTTACTAGAGTATTGGAAAAATAGATAGAAGATTCTTAAACGGAGATTATTAATGGATGTTTGCTCTAAAGAGAATGTCTTATTCTAGAAAAGAGTTGATGTCCATATATTCTTTGTCAGCATACACATATTTGTGCAATCATTACAAAGCGTTTCCTACCTGCATGCATATTGTTTGAGATCGTTAAAAAGAACTTCACTTCATAAATTATCGTTGGATCGGGAGGACCAACATGAAGAGTGTTCTGAAGGTTCACTTTACGAATTATCGTTGGATCGGGAGGACCAACATGAAGAGTGATCTAAAGGTTCACTTTACGAATTATCGTTGGATCGGGAGGACCAACATGAAGAGTGTTCTGAAGGTTCACTCTATAAATTATCGTTGGATCGGGAGGACCAACATGAAGAGTGTTCTGAAGGTTCACTTTACGAATTATCGTTGGATCGGGAGGACCAACATGAAGAGTGTTCTGAAGGATCACTTTACGAATTATCGTTGGATCGGGAGGATCAACATGAAGTGTTCTGAAGGATCACTTTACGAATTATCGTTGGATCGGGAGGACCAACATGAAGAGTGTTCTGAAGGTTCACTCTATAAATTATCGTTGGATCGGGAGGACCAACATGAAGAGTGTTCTGAAGGTTCACTTTACGAATTATCGTTGGATCGGGAGGACCAACATGAAGAGTGTTCTGAAGGATCACTTTACGAATTATCGTTGGATCGGGAGGACCAACATGAAGAGTGTTCTGAAGGTTCACTCTATAAATTATCGTTGGATCGGGAGGACCAACATGAAGAGTGTTCTGAAGGTTCACTTTACGAATTATCGTTGGATCGGGAGGACCAACATGAAGAGTGTTCTGAAGGATCACGTTACGAATTATCGTTGGATCGGGAGGACCAACATGAAGAGTGTTCTGAAGGTTCACTCTATAAATTATCGTTGGGTCGGGAGGACCAACATGAAGAGTGTTCTACAGGTTCACTTTATGAACAACCGTTGGATCGGGAGGACCAACATGAAGAGTATTCTGAAGGTTAACTTTACGAGTATGCGTTGGATCGGGAGGACCAACATGAAGGGCGTTCTGAAAGCTCACTCTATGAATATGCGTTGGATCGGGAAGACCAACATGAGGAGTGTATTGAAGGTTGATTAAAGAAACCACATATTGAAGCGTGAGGACCAACAAATCATGTTTGGAGCAGAAAAGCTTGTAGAAATTATTTGGTTTGGGAAACCTTCTATTAAAAAAGGTACACGATGGTTGAAAACGACAGGTCTCGTTGCTTCATTCATTGCGTTTAATAAAGTACATCTCGTCAATTTTAATCTTGAATCAACGGATCAAGAATATATTCTAGAAGCATATTTACTGTTTTTATAATCGTAGGATGCCTTCACAGATAACTGACAGAAGCGAATTTGAAAAAAGGAGAATCCCTTTTGTATTGTAAATTGTCTTAAAGTGCCGTACTGATATATCTGTTTAAGAACCGAGATACAGTAGAGGTTCTTACAAACCATCAACGGATGTCGTTGTCTAATTAACGCCCAAGAATGATAAACTGTTGAATGTTTTCAAATTTGATGCTGAGCTCTCATCTTCGATTTTAGCCACATTCTAGTGCGCTTTCTGTGAAGCCTGTAAAGCTGCCAAATGAGTTGAATGTGGAATTCGCAGAGCAGACTAGACTGAGCACTGAACACTGACATGTTATTATTGTTTGATGTAAGGTTATCCAAATCTAATGCTTTGCGAGTGTTCAACGAGATAAAATGATTATGTACCGATTGCAACAGGAGGTTTGTAGCTGACGTACATATGCCGTTCGACCATCGAAAACATTGTGTTTTATGACTCCAAAAGAGATTTTCGATTAAATTAAAACAAGAGAAGATAGAAACTGCGCTTACAAAATTTGTTTGACTAAACTCGAGGGAAAAATTACGTGCGCTTGTCTTGTTCTCAGCCTGAAATTTTGCCACCGAAACATTTGGCTTCCGTCTTTCATGTTTGTGTAGGGGGGAGATGTGTAGCCTATAATTGTCAGCCCAACACTCTCTCAGTCGATAGGCCTTTCCGAGTCGGCAATATCCCTCAATCGCTCTCACTACACGCACACATAAACCGGCTGAGCTGTCGTGCCGTGAGCGGTCCTCAGTCAGCCGATGACATTCATTGAGACAGGACACGAGTCGCCCGTTCAGCGGCTGAATACTAAGCGAGTCTGCACAAATGCGATGCAGAACATGTTGTTTACAAATGCTGAAGAGATGAGCTCGATAGAAGCAAAGCGAGAAAAGTTATCACATAAATTGTGATGGACCGCTCTGCCGCTCATAGCAAGTCCGTCCCATTTGCGTTTTCATCATTTTTCAGTTTATCGCTGGAAACACTTTACTTTTATCTGTATTTTCAAGAGAAACCTTAGTTTTTAGTACTTTGTTCTGATGAACATTGAAAAAAACCTCAAGAAATTTTGTCCCATTGAACAAATGATCGCAAGTCGGTCCCATATGGCATAAATCATCGCAAGTCGGTCCCATAGCCATAAGGGCCCAGCAAATGATGTTCTACAGAATCAAAACAAAAAAATAATCCTTATAAAGCTAAAAACTTTCATTGGCCGTAGCAGTGACAGATTCTTTTTATTACTTTGATAAAAAACGCATACAAGTGCCGAATTAGCGTTGGACTTTTTACCATTTTTCAATGCCATTTTTCTCACTTCAACAAAAACGCAAATGGGACGGACTTGCTATGAGCGGCAGCGCTGGTGTCTTCACTTACCCCGCTTTATGGGGTAAGTGTGGACGGTAGATTTTCCCTTTGATTTCTTAGGAATGTTTCAAAAAATTTGTTTTTTCTTGGTTGAATACGTTATTTTATTACTAGAACCGTCCAAAATTTTGAAAAAAGTTCATGATACTATTAGTAAGCCATCTTTCAATAATTATTGTGTGTAATTTATGTTGCAACACACGAGATCTGATTTTATCAAAAACACAGAACAAACAAGTACTTTACCCAACTTTTCATGATCCGAATGCTAAATATAGCTAAATAATACAAATCATGAAGGATGAAGGACAGAAAATTGAAAGAATGTGAAAATATCAAGTCCTTTTAAAGCCGTCCACACTTACCCCAGTCAGGAGTTGGAGACAAAATTTTAGTTTTTTGTAAATAAACTTTTTTTTCTTCATTTTTAACCGCCGTTTCTTTTCCTAACTGGTTGTTTGGAATGTAAGGATTATTTCAATGTAGAGTTTTTCATCGAGAGCCAGCTAGTTCCCGAGAAATTTGCAATTGAAAAAGATGCACATCAACTCGACATCGTAGTTGAAAATAGAAAATTCCAAAAAAGTAGCTGTAAACATCCGTTATTGTCTGAACCGTATCTTTTTCACAGTTATTGGATAGATTACAAGTAAATTGAACACTCTGCATTAAAAGTTTGAGAATATAGTGCACAGTATTGTTTTAATAGCCATCGTCCACACTTACCCCGGTGTACCTTATATTCAACTTAATTAAATTAAGTTAATTTAAATAAAATTTCTACATTATTCAAAGGAGAACTATTTTTCATGGCATCTGAGTTCTAGATTGCCTTGAGTGTAAACGTAACTTGATGTTTTAACGTTAAAGGAGTCACAAAAGGAGGATCATCAATACAGTAAATAATCCCTTTAAATTTAAAAACAAAATTGCCCCTATTTAAAGGGGTAGGAATTTTTGAATACATGCAAATTTGTACACGATCAAAAAGTGTGCCAAACTTTATGAAAACTATGAATTAATTTTGTATAAATTTTCACAATGATTGGGTTAGTAGTTTCTGTCTTCAGATTCTATGGGGAACAGACAGACAGACAAACATTCTTTTTTTTAGTAGATTTCGTAATCAGCAATGATCACGATCTATTTAGAAGAAAATTTCACTATCCAGATTTCTGTCCGTATGTCTGTCTGTTCCCTGTATACACACTCGGAAACTTCTGAATCAATTTTCTTGAAACTTATGAGGTGAGTGCTTTTGAGGCCTGGGAAGGTTCCTTTTATAGTTTGAGAATTACTGTATCTCAGGCCACCCAGACTTAAGGAATCTCAAATTTTGATATAACAGTGTCAAAGTTGATCTATCGTACGCAGAAAACTTGACCAAAAAAAATCATCTGACTAAAAAGTTATAGAAGTTAAAAGTCGAAGTGGCAGTGCGCCTGCTTCCAACACAGAGAACCAATTTCTATACAATTATGAACGGTACTGTACGTAAATTTCAGTTAGCAAACAGAGCTCCCCCAGCAAGCAGAATTCACGTTATTTTCATATGAGTTTCAATTAAATAAAAGTTTGGATTTTTTTTTTTTTTTTTATTATACCACTCCACCCCTCATATAATGTTTTGACTCCAAGTGACATAAGAAAGATTTCAAATTGGTTCCGGCCTAATTATAATTCTTCAAAATCGACAAGCCGTAGTCTTTTTCAACAGTGTGAACGCATCATCATACTTCTCATACGGATTTCTAGGTGGCGCTACTAAATTGTTTATCTTTGACACAAACCACCGAAGATTTGAAACGATTTGTAATGCTTTATCAGAGTTTGTTTTGATTCCGAAGAGGTTGAAGATTTTCCATGCGTGCTGTCAAATATTCCGGAAAAGTGTAAATATTGCATTACTTGTAATTGTAATTGTAATTGTGATTTTTATTTACGAAAACCTTGAAGTTACAATAAGCACTTAATTACGTAAAACTTGCCAAACAAGTTGTTTTAAGAGCGGCGTTTCCATTTTTTAAGAATATTGTATCACTATGGCCCTCGTTCGATCCTTCCAGTAAGTATTCAGGGTAACTTTTTCTTAACAACACGTGATTCAGCGAATTGTTCCTTTTTTGTAGAATGTTAATCCCCTTGGTAGCACCGAAGATGCCCACAACATCGCTACTGGGTGCCGGTAATTTGGCCAGCAGCCTAACGGAAGCTTCGGCTGGCGGTGCTTGGTCTACCTTATCGGCACGGACCGTCATCCGCAATCAGTTTCCCCGGGCCAAAGAAACCAAACGGGTACGAGTTCATGGTTGGTGGACCCGAATGGCCACCCGGGAAGGTCGACGAATCTTGATGCGCCGGATTTTGAAGGGTCGTCATGTGTTGTCTCATTAATTATTACTTGAAAAGATTAGCTCTTATAAATTACTGTTCGATTATGCCTCATAATGAAGAGTTTTGGTTTGATGGGAACGAAAATCCTTAATCGTTTTTGACTAAATTTGCCTACTTATAGGCGTTTTAACTTAACTTGTATTTCGAGGTACATACATATTCAGAAAATATTCAGGGACTGAACTGTTCCAAGGAAGTTCTTTCAAATAAAACAAACAACAATATATTAATTTACAAAGAAAAACAAAATCTCTATTACCTATCATGGAATCACTCGTAGGAAGTCTTTAGGGAGGAATAAACATATACTCAGTAAGCGTATACTCTTTGTGCTTTTCAGGACTCCTTCATGATATCACCAAATCCCAGGTGCTGCGTGGCGAGTTGACACACAAATCTAACGCCACCGGGGCACCTTTCCTGGTTTCATGGACCGACAGACAGCTCCCGGAAGCGATGTTGTAGATGGGAGTTCCTTTCTGAAATTGGGAGAAAAAAACAATTATGAAAATGAGAGTGTTTGAAAAACTTATGTTAAGGTTTAAACCGTTTTGCGATGTTTCCAGGCTTGATCGCCTCCCATTTCATGGCACTTTTGCAACAGTGGGGTTCCCTTGGTTGCACTGGATGGTGCTTCCAAGCAGAGTAGTTGCCCTAGGACCAGCTCTGATCGTTCCGTTTCAAACCACATCTGTTGCTTGACTCGTAAGCATGGTTGTAGCACCAAGTGGGAACCTTTTTTCCACAAACTTTTTTCCTTCGCACTTTCCGTGCTAATACAAAGGGTCGTATTGCTGAGGCGAATCTGGAAATTACTAACATAGTTCCGTTTTCGAGAATGCCATGGTTGAAATTTTGGCTGCGATACATTGCTATCTGTAGTCTTTTCACCGGGAAGTCGCAGTTGAGGGTAGATATTTTTCAAGTACCAGTCAAACGGTTTGCATTGCAAGCGTTTTCTCAAAACTTGACGATCAGAAATGTCACCTGCATCAAGACTTTTGGCTTGCGGTTGGTTCTCGTAAAAGTATTTTATATAATCGTCCATCCACACTCGAGCCAATCTCAGGGAGTTACGTATCATGGTGTCAGTTCCATCTGGAGATCCGTATGGACGTCGTTTACGGAAAATGTGTCCAATTCTGGAGCACGGTATCAACTCGATTGATCCTCCACATTGCCAAGCTCGGAAAGAAATTTCCAAATTTTCGCCACCCCAAACATCCATACCCATATCGTATTCGCCTAGTTCCTTGAAGTATTTTCGATCTACGGCAAAAAGCCCTCCAGCCATTGTTGGCGAAAGAAAAGGACCAACAAAGTCAGTCTCTTTAGCCAAAGTACCTTTTGGCAGGTTGTCCCATTTGAAATGTAAGCCCCAGTTGAATCCTCCTCGTACCAACGGGCTTGATGTATAAGCAAAAGTATCTGAGTTGATAATGTCTATCACGGGCATGGCCAGAATCGTTCTATTGATCTTGATGCGCTGTAAAAGTGGTTCGATCCACTGTTCATTGACCTCGATATGACTGTCCAAGAATATCAAAACATCACCCGTTGCATTGCGAGCTCCATAAACTCTGGACCGCATCAGTCCTTCTCGTTCCGTGTTACGAATCAGTTTGACTTTTGGACTATTCAACTTTTTAAGTTCATTTTCCAACTCTTCTCGCAAATCATCGATATCGCTACAATCGTCGACCAGCACAATTTCGTGCAGCAAGTACGAAGGGGTGCGTTTAAGAACCGTATTCACCGAACGGATCAACGTATGGAGATGTTCGTTGTAGAAACACATGATAATCGAGGCTGGTGGCAGAACTTTGTCGTAACTCTGTTCGTTACACCTACAAAATAAGATAGAATTCCATTACATCATTCCAAAACCAAATTCAATAAACTTACAACTTGTGTCTGGTATCTGGTACATCTCTGAACGGTCCAATCTTATTGCTAACAAGCACATTAAAAGCGTGCTTCCTATAACCAACATCCCGGATAAACTGTTCCTCCGAGTTCCTCACCATCCCGAACTCATCGGTCCCATTGGGCATAATCGGTTGCAGCTCATCGATCAACCGGTGGCTAGCCTTCCTGTATTCCCGCTCCTTCTGGTAACGACGATATTTCTCCTTCAGCATATCGACACTTTTGCCCAAGCTCTTGGCCCCATCCTGGGGTCCTATTTCTACCAAATTCTCAAAGCGTCCCAAAGATTGCTTACGACTCAGCGGTTCCTGTTCCACCGGGGCTCCATTCTTGGTTCCGGTAGCAGTGGCCGGAACTGCTCGGGATGCTAAGGTACTCCCGGAGGCGCTACCATTGCTCAAATTCCAGTACAGATACAAACTGACCGACCACGTCATCGAGGCAGCTATCACTCCCCACAGAAACGATTTGCTAACCATATTAGAGATTCTGACAAAGGTGAACAAACATTAAAATGGAAAGGGCAAATGTTATCATTTTTTTTCGAAGCTCGAATCAGCGCCACTACTTTTACTTTCTATATTGACTGCCTCTGGATGCTCATAAATTTTCAAAATAAGAATCAGGTTCTTACCGTTTTGGTTTGTCTTTTGACATTCGAGACTTTGTTCTAGGATGGTAAATGGAATGGTGCACTTAATACGAGGGTTTACATTTTCTAGTATCACTTTTACAAGCCAAATTAACACAAAATTCTAACAGCAGCAGCAATATTACTAAACGGAATGCAGTTGCGTGCGTGCATTAATGATCTGTTGATGGGAGAGTATAAATAAATATCAACCTCCCACTCCCACTCTGAGAGAGAAAATCGTGACATTTTAGCCGAGACACAAACCTTCTTGAAACGTTACACGCTTATTTTGGATCAATCAGTTAACAAATATTTAAAACAGTTCAAAACCCTTCAAAACTAGTATCATATTCGCATCTGACGTAAATCGAAAGCCTAATGAAAATGAAGGTAGAAAATCTTATTTCGTCAATAACTCAACAACGCGACAAAATTAGGTTTTGTAACATGATGAAATCGATGGGGAAAGATTCAAAATTGAAATTTCAGACCGACTCATTCCTTAAAAACTGATAGAACTGTTTTTATTCAGATTCCTCCGCCATGATGTTTCCGCAGAGAAAGCCGGGGGAATCGGAATGAAACAGTTTTATATAAGATTTTGAAGAACGAGTCTGTTTGGAATTTCATCTTTCAACCATTCCCCATCGATTTGAAGTAGGATAAGTGAACTACAAAGTATGGTTTCATGAAGGCATCTGTAAAATATTTGAAAAGGGGTTTTTATTTTGTCTTGGTTATGTTTATGGAAGACTCTGCTACGAAAATTAAGTAAATCTTTAAAAACTTCAAAACATCTGAATTCGGCAAGATTTTTTCCCTAACTCTGTAAAACTTCAGCTTTTTGTGCGGTATTTGTAAACTTGCTAGATAATTTTTTGTATTTAGTATTTTCTGGTATTCTGCATTTCACATACACACTACGAAAAATATCTGTAAAATCACATAACATGTGATGTAAATAAAAAGAAGCGTCATATATGACGGAATTTTCAGTGCTAGTTGGAAATTCCACGCCAGTAAAGTTTTGCAACGTGTTAAATAAAAATTGATGTAAAATTTTGCAACGTGTAAAATAAAAATGATGTAAATGTAAGTTTTGCAACGTGTTAAATAAAAATTGATGTAAAATTTTGCAACGTGTAAAATAAAAATGATATGATGTAACTGTAACTGTAACTGAATATTGGAAGTAAAACTTTCCAATTGGAATTTGTTTTGTTTTATTTATTGCTAATATGATTCAACAAGGGAATTTTCTCATTTCTTAGTAATAATAAAATCCTTCTATATTTAATATAATTCATTTTATTTCACAAATTTTATTAGGAGTCACATCCATTTACTTTTATTTTCTTCCCCGTAGTACCGGATTTAAAGTTGAGTAAAGTGGAGCCGCTTCCAGAACCGCATCCGCGCTTCTCGAAGATCTCCGGGAACCAACAAAACCGATAAACTCACTCGCGGGGAAACTGCTCAAACGAAATACATTGGTGCACGATTTGACTAACACTTTGTTTACATTTGTCTGTTCCTGCCCGCATGAATCAGTATTATAGGTATTATACAATCTTCTTCTTCTTCTTCTTTCTGTTCGGAGCTGGGTGCTCCTATTGGAGGGCTAGTGTCTTGACTATATGCCGGTATTATACAATAGAGTATTTCCTGAGACAGATTGTGGTAGGGTAGCTTTTTGTTTTTGTTTTGAAAAATGTAAACACCAACTGGTCGCCATTTTGATCTTTGATGATAAGCACTGTTCAATGCTTTCTTTTAAAAACTTATTCAATTAAAATCATAACTATTTCTTCATGTCTTAGCTTGTTATGAATTTACAAATCATTTAATCAAGAATTTATGTTCTCATCACCAAGGTGCGCTTGCAAAACCACTACAACTGCATTGCCAATTTTATTTCGTTACTATCTGGTCATTGAACATGCGTAATGTTGTTGTTATGCTTACCCTACCACGATATGCCGAGAAAAAGTAAACATGAGAAATCAGCTGTTCGTCTGACAAGTGGGGAAATGCCTTATTAAGATTCCCTTTATCTTCTTCCCAAGACACACAAAAGATTAGCTTTATAGCAGGCATGTCAAACTGGGGGTTTGCGGGCCGCATGCGGCCCGCGGCCTTGGTCAATGCGGCCCGCGTAGCCCCGTCTTAAATTGTCACAAAAAAATACCACTGTTTTTTATGTAAAATATTACTGCAAAAAACTAAAGTTGAATGTAACATTTTCAACTTAATGCAAATGTTTTTCGATATTCAAATTTCCTCTCAGAAAAACATGCGAAACATTGTTGCTCTGAACCACAGTTTGAGGTGATTCCCGGTTCCGTGTAAGATTGTGTGTAAACATTCATAGCGTTAACAACATAAATATCTTCCAAGTATTTCGGTTCTATTATTTTTGTTTTACCGAAGGAACAACAGACATATTGTGATATTTTTTTAAATTGAAGATGTACGTTAGCCTGATTCATTGTGAAAAAGCACATCCTGGATAATCAAAAATTTTCCTTGATTAAATTTGTAGCTCTGAATAATTTTATTTCAGTAACCACTTGTATAACGTTCAGTTAATTTTGCGGTAAGTGTGTTGGTTGCACCGGAATTGAACAAAAACATATCCCTCCGCTTGAGTCTTCTTATTGTCTCAAGCCTATCCGAATGCGTGAGTATTAGGATATATTGACAGTTCTGTACGAACACCACCTTAGCAGGAGGCCTCAGCCCTAACCTCAAACCATGGGAGAACAGAATCGATTTTTGAGAAGGGCGCACGATAAACGCGATTTTTCGGTACTAATATTGACAAATTCACCCTGAAGAAAAGCGATACATAGATGTTCGTGTTTTGATTTTTTTGGTGTTCAGGGTTGCCAAGTGCATTGATATTTGGAAAATGATTATATTTTTTTAATGCATTGCAATTGAAAAACCTTTTCATGACTACTGAGAATTTGCAATTTTCCCGAAGATTTCTATCGGAATGAGAAACACATCATTTATCTGAACGAAATAACAACTGTTTGTAACGCACACTTAAACGACGTAGCGAACTATGTAGATATGTTTAAAATGTTCAAAGCATGTAGGCGAGTATTTTCAAAGTCAACATTCTACTTTTTTTAGTCATTAATTTACTTTTTTGTGATTTTGCATTCTTTTATTTAGAAGTTACTAGAAACTAGAACTTTTTTTTGATCTACCAAGCAGTACATGAAAATATTTTGAAGATGTTTCAAATTCACATTGAAGATTCATTAGCAAAAAATAGGTTATCTTCATCCATTTAGGGACGCCCCGTAATGAATTCAAACGTTTTCCTGATAGTTGATAGTTAAAGTTTAATTTATTCAGAAATATTATAATAAGTTCAAAACAGGCAAATACTGATTTTAGTATCGCACCTAGCATCACTGGTTAGGTCGCCAGCAAATCAAAATTTGAGGTTATGGCTGAGGCCAATTTTTCGCCAATACTATTGTCCGTATATACCCTTATAAACCGCATACATTTTTAATAACACTAGTTAACAATATTTTTTATTCGTAAATTGAGAGTCATTTTTAATACCATATCGGTCACTGATTTGAAAAAAAATCCTAAAAATCTGATTAGAGCAGTTTTTGAAATACTGTAAAATGATAAAAAAAAAAATTGCGTTTTTTTTAAATATCATCAGTTACTGTTCATAAAATTTTCTTTTTCTATAATCTGACCAAAAAACTGCTCTTCGCAGATATTTTTTTTAATTTCTATTCGGTTTCATAGGTGGATTTTAAATTTAAAACTTGACGTCAATAAATAAAGTTCAGTTTTTTGTAAACAATTGCTATCACATCATATGAGGCCCTCAGAGCCGAAGGGGTATAAGTGCACAAAAGCTACTTTCGAGATATCACGCTTCAAAGTTTCTTTGTTGTGCGATTTTCCATATACTTTTGGGGAAGTTGTAGTGCTTGTCCGTTCAAAATGAAGATGATGATAAGATTATAAAAATCTGAAATAAGCACTAAATAAAGATTTTAATACAACTAATGCTGCAAAACTGCTTGCGAAAATAAGGAAGACCGATAGCAATTTCAAATTTACTCATTTTCAATGTATATGCGCAAAGCAATTAAAGCAACAAAACGTGCTAAAACCAGTTTCAGACACCATTAATTTTTATCCGTTTCCGTGGCTTGAATCATCGCCAATTTTCGACATTTTTGGAAGGCATTGGAAATGACTTCGATTGTGTCCCCTACTACACAGAAGTACGCTGGCTTTCCTGGCACAAAATATTAAAAAGATTTTTTTTGCTACGAGAGGAGATAATATTATTTTTGGAAATGAAAGGTGAACTTTTGAACATTTCCAAGCAGACGACAGGGTTCAGGATTTGGCATTTGCCGTTGATCTCACTGCCCGCATAATTAAAAACAGTTGGGGATATAGTACTAACTATTAACTTAATATATTGGTAGCAGTACCAGTATGAAATATCTTCCAAGTATCATTTCATTATACATGTTCAAAATTTTATTACCTCAATAAATTATGACAGGATCGTATCAGTGACAGTGACAATATGATATATGATTTAGTAAGTATAGTATAATAAGAGAATAAAAATTTGCAACCTTTGAATATTGTCTCTGGACCTTATCCAGGACTCTAACAGTGTACGACAAAGTTTCCTTATATTTTCTTAGCATTAGACATTAAATTAAAAAAAAAAAACATTGACAACATTGTATGAGTTAGACAAGTCGTTATCATTTCACCTCTTGCGGATAATAACTAATATTGTTATTTTAAGATGTAGTTGTGAGCTTATGCATTTTTTCGCTCTTGGGTTCAGCATCTGCTAATTTTCACTTCACTTCGTTAAAATTTGTGTCGGCAACCCCACGCCAGGTTCGGAACTGAAAACTGTGTTCAAAATGGCTCCGAAAAAAAAGAATCACGCTGAGAAAAACACACAGAACGCGAAAAGTAAGTAAAACTATATTATATTATCGATAAAAACTAGTGAGATTAAATAAAACTAATGAAATTACAGAAACAAAGATCTCTGCTGAGCGGAGAGCGGAAAAAAAATCTACTGAAAGGCTGAACAATGCAGATCTGCACAAATAGGTAAGATTGTATAATCCATGTATAATATCAGAAATAAAAAATAAAAATCTCAACATTTAAATTTTTTAATTTTATTTTATTTTTTGTGGGAAAGAATTGGAACTATATTGGTTATGGTACAGGGAAGCTCTTTTTAAAAATATTTTACAATATGCGGAACGTATGATTGAGCGTTATTTTTACTACAAACTACTATAAGCAAACTATATCCATTGAAGTTGATGAAATCTATGATTTTGTATTCCAACGTAGCTAGAACATTCAGGTAGATTGTTTTGCTCGCCAAAAGTGGATGATATTTTAACCGTATCCAATAATGTAGCATGAAATATTTGTTCGAAAAAATCGCTCTTTTTGAATGGTAAACATGCTTAACAGCCCTTTCCCCATATGGTACTTTAACAGATAATCATAATACAGATTGTTAATATGGTCTGTGTTATTGTACATATAATGTTCACTTTACAATAAACGATAACGTTTAGAGACAATATAGAATATTCTCTATATATTGTAATTGATTATGCGGGTGGTCACCTGCAAGATTTGAACCTAAAACTTCAAGGAGAAGAAAAAAGTATTATAACTTCTTGTGATGATGTTAAAAACTTTCAAGCGAAGTTACGGTTATGGATCAACCAAATTTCCAAAGAAAACCTTCTGCATTTCTCTACGTGTCAAGAAGTGAATAGATCAAATGAGGCTGCATCATTTGGTAAATACAAACTTCACCTAGAATCGTTACTAGATGCATTCAAAGCCGTTTTCTTGACTTTAATTCATACGAGCAAGAATTTTCGTTGTTTGTATCTCCATTTTCGTTTGCTCCTGAAAATGCTGCTGATAATTTGCAACTAGAGTTGATAGAGCTGTAGTGCGATTCTTTATTAAAAGCGAAATACATTGAAATGGCTGTACCGAAATTTTACAGCTATTTGCCTGAACGCAACGTTGAGTTACGAAAATTTGTTGCCAGAATTCTTGCTATGTTTGCAAGTACCTATCTATGTGAGCAATTTTTTTTTTTTCATAATGAAATGAAAGCTACAAAAACCTCTCATCGTTCGAGATTATCTGATACAAATTTATCATAATAGTGAAAGTGTCAGTGACAAATTAACTTCAACCTGATATTAATAAACTAGTATCTCAGAAAAGATGTCATGCATCAGGACAATAGATATAATGCATTATAATATAAGAATGTTAAACATTAAAAGCTTTAATAAAAATTTAACGCAGAATTTCACTCCAAGTTTACTATATTCCATTGTATTGTATCTAATCTCCGCGAAACTAATATGCAGGGTGGCCACCCATTCGGGAAAAACGGGAAAAGCGGGAAAAAGACGGGATTTGAAATCCAACGGGAAAAAAGCGGGAAAAAGCCGGGATTTTTTTTCGAAAAGTCGGGAATTTTTTGCTCAGTGAAAGTCAGTTCAATGAAGTTTAGTCGAAATAGGTTGAAACAAGTGGAAATAGATTGACTCTTTCCAATTGACTTCGACCGATTTTTACCAGGTCGAAACGAATCCTACAGTCGAGCTGGGTCGGTTTCGATTAGTTTGACTTTGATTCATTGAACAACATAAAAATGTTCCCGGACAGCCAGATTGCTAATCGAATGGAAGTGGGAAGAACAATAATAAGCTATTTGATTCCACACGGTACTGCTCCCTATTTTTTGAATAAAGTTTTCAATTTACTACAGAATTGCAGCGAGTTCGTATTAGGATTTGACGAAACGTTAAATAAGATTATGCAGAAGCAACAAATGGATATTGGTGTGCGCTTCTGGAATCAAAACACAAAACTAATTGAAGCAAGCCTAGTTCTACATACATATCGTCAACGCGCTCGAATGACCTTCTGAATGACGTGAAACTATTGTTTTTTGGAAAATCCTGATCAACTGAAACGAGTGATCATCCAGTGTTCCATGGATGGTCCAGTAGTAAATTGGAAAATGCTCAAGGAACTAACTAGCGAGGTTCAAGAACTTGCTTCGAATCCGGCTATTGAGATTCTCACCATTGGGAGCTGTGGACTTCACACTGTACATAATTCGTTCAAGGAGAGACTGAGGAAAAGTGAATGGAATTTTGATGATTTTTTAGGGCGTTGTATAGCCTGTTAAAAACATTCCACTTAGAAGGGCAGATTATACTGCAGTAACGGGTTCAACTATATTTCCGTTAAAATTTTTTGACTTCCGCTTGGTGGAAAATGAACGCGTTGCAGACCGTGCTGCCAAAATGCTACCGTACCTCAAACGGCTTATCGACGAGGTAAAAAAAACAAGAGGAGAAATAGCTTAAGGAAAACCATCCAAATTTTAAGCGAAGTTTTCCATAGATTTCCCGGTCGAAGGTATTTGACATTGTTGCTAAAGCTGTAGATGATAATTTGCTGGGACCAAAGTAGAGTTTTTTTTGTTACTTTTTACGCGTGTTTTAGACAGAAGCACCGATGGTACCGTTTTCTTAGATGATTTAACCGGGCTTGTAGGAGCATTGATGGAAAAAGTTGTAAAGCCTGCGAACGACTAAACGTAAAATCAAAAACAATTATTGGAATTGAACTCTCAGAAATAAATCTTCTACCTCCTGGAAGCGTAGAAATTGGTCTTAACTAAATCGGTAATTAAGGAAGAAAAAGAGTCTGATCATGTTTCGGACAAGGATATCTTTGTTGTTCGTTTTACTTTGGATTTTTTAATAAAATGGCTATACGATCTTCCTTGTCTTATCCCCTCACTCGGTATTTATCGTGCGTTAACCCCGATGTGATTGCCCACTATCCAGATATTGCCAGTTCTTCAATTTGACGTACTTATTGAAGAAAATTTTAATTTTGTCTCATGGCAACGTGACGATGGAAAGAGGCTTTTCCGTTAACACGAAATGCCCAGTTGAAAACCAAACCTAGGAGAGTCTGACAGCCCAACGTATTGTATACGACGGAATCAACATGTCAGGGGGAGTTACAGCTATAACGGTTACGAGATCGTTAATCCAGTATGCCCGCAATTTTCACTCGAGATATGTCGAGTCCTTAAAAACGAAAAAAAGGAGGAGAATCTGAAAAAACAAATGACGCAAGAGGCAGAAAAGGAGGCTAAGGAACTGGAAGCGAAAAAATTGAAGGTGCTTTCCGACGCTCAGACAGAGGCAAGCTTGATGGACGAAAAAATTAATATACAGATCCCGTTCGATTTTGGCAACACGCCCGTACATTTTGTGTTGCCAAAATCGAACGGTTTTTTTCTCATTTTTTTCAGTTATTTTTACAAAATAACTATTATTATTATTATCAAAAACGTTATTATAGTAAATTTCCGACCATAAGTAGTAATTTTTTTTAATTTTTTCATCATGTTTTTGATGCATTTTGCACTTTTATTGTTTGTGTTTATAATGATTGTTTTCTTTTGTCATATTTTTGTTGTTTTTGTTATTCTTCATATTTTTTTAATTGTTTTTGATCATATTCCGAGTATTGCCAAAAACGAACGGGGTCTGTACTTAAAAATATATGAGATACAAATAAAATTGAAAAATGATAATCAAGCATATTTTCATTTTTAGGTAAACCTTTTTTTCTTTTTTTAAACATTTTCGAATCGAGTGACATATATAGGTTTAAAAATTTAAAAAAAAAACTCCTGCGTATTAATCTAATGATTTGTAGGTTAAATGGTAAACATAACTAAAACAAAAACCATTTAAAGATCATTTACCAATAAAAAAAAGCTTAGTCGATTTTCGTTTATATGGTTTCAAAAATAGATTTTCGGAATTTTGTTTAGTTTTCTGTTGTATAAAACCGGAAATTTCGTGATACAATGCGGAAAAAAAAACGGGAAAAATGCGGGAAATCAAAAATTGATTTTGAGTGGCCACCCTGAATATGTTATGTTTACTAAATGATTTTGGCTGCGGCCCTCTACGTCAGAGAAAATTTGTAATGCGGCCCGCTCTTCTAAACGAGTTTGACATGCCTGCTTTATAGTTTTGGATGATTCATGTACGATTAAGGTAGTCTTTTTTCCATGACATGGAATCGTTTGGACGCACTTTACGATACAGCGAACGGGTCGTTAAGTAGAGTAACCATTCATTTTTTTTGCTTTTTTCTTCTCACTCCGAGCGAGTTGTATCATACGTGGAATCTTCACCTAATGGTTTTATCATAAATAAAATAACGATACAATATATCGTGTCCTTTAGATTCAATTATTAAAATGAAAACTATTGAAATGAAAATCAGAAGATTATTTATGATTTAATTTGTTTAAAATAATATATTTTATTCTCATATGGGTTTCGAATAATTACATTAGATTTTTGCTTAATCAACAAATTATATCAATCGTATCACAAAAACATAACAATTTTACACTGGCAGTCCTCGGAATACATTACTGAGTACAATACTAGAATTATTACTGAATGTAGTGTCTAGATTTCTCTATCTGTAAAACTATGAAAATCGATGTTTTATCACAAATCAGTACCTTCACCGAGTAGGCACCTTTGTCGCAAATAGGGTTATTATAATCGTGTCGACTAACAGAAACAAAAATAACTCTAAAATTGATATCGTACAGACGCTATTAGATAAAAGATTTTACAAAAAATTCAATGATATTTAAAATTTTTAACAGATTACTTTTGTTTACAAAATGTTTTTTTTAGATATCTTAAACTACGATTTATCAAAATAGATCCACGGATCCAATACACATCTCATGATTTTCGGAACATAACTTGAAATCTTTAGCTTTCTGTATTTTTTGTACTTAATTTTCTTCGAAATTGGTTTGCATGCGATTTCTGATGTGGGTGCCTTTATGTATATTCAAATTTCAATACTATTTCTGAGTTTGCAGTCAAAAAACTATGTCCATGGTTCTTGGCAGTCTATAATTTTACATGACATTATCACGTTCAGTGTAGTGTAATATTGATTAAATTCAAATTCAATGTCCTTATAACATTCCATGTCGTGTAATTTTAAGAAGATTCTATTTCAGTGTTGTTTAGAGTTTTGCGCGACCAAAAAAAATTGTAAATTATAATTTAACTTTTCGATCGTCATTGAAATTTCTCATAGTTCCGTTAACTCAAGCATGATCTTACTCACTGCCATTCAAGACATCTACTGTCTCCCTGATGGCGGTAGGGACCAATTTCAAAATATTGTTAGAGGACCATGTGCATGATTTTGGAAATTGCGCTGTGAACCATTTTCGAGGTCATTTGGTGGAAACAATCTCTTTTTGGCCGTTAAAATCGCAGTTAAGTTTTACATTAATTGTATACCTAACAGCTAGGCACAATTTTCCCGTATGTTTGGATAACGTGCCGCTATTAAGCCTACCCACATTCTGAAGTTGAAACGATAGAATATCGCACAGTGTAAATTTTGATTACAAAACATCATTTAAATTTACTAGTTCCGATAACAGCACGAGAACATAGAGAACAGCAATCGAGGTTAACCTCAATTAACGATTAATTAACGATCATACAATCTAAGGGTGATTTTCTTTAAAATAAATAGTATTAGATATAGGTTTATAAGAATAGTGATATCAGCACAACAGGTACAAGTTTAACAATCATTTCTGGGCACTAAACACTTTAGGTGAAAGTCGAGTGGAGGAGTTAAACTATAAGGAGCAGCAGTGTTCGGCACAAAAGTGCTAATCCGCTATTCGCTAGTTAGTCCGCCTACTTTTCGTTAGCGGTTCAATATTGCCGATAAATTTTTATTGATCTAGCGAATTAAAAAGTTCCGCTATTTTTTAGTTCCGCTAATCCAAGACCTCTAACTCCCATATATTTTTATCAATCTCTAGAATTATAAGTGACAGAATAGACTTTTTGTCTTCAATCAAGTTAAGGTGACATTGGGCATCGTTCTGATTGCTTAATTGGGTTATTAGTACTCAAACTATTTTTAATAAACTTTATCAGCATTTGTTTTCAAATGGTTGAGATATTTACTTCACAGTTTTTTTAGAGATTTTACAGAACAGCCCGCATACCAAAAAACTATATCTCAAATAGTCAAAACGATACATATACCCTCCTAGAAAATGTGATTGTTTTTGTAAACGTAGCTATGATTTCAAACTTTACTTCGACAACAATAAGAACAAAACATGAACGTTCAGAGGACTCGCAGCAAGCCGTGCTCGAGAACGGTCGTGTTTTCTGTCGGTCTCGTTTTTGGTCCTGTCGTAATGTATTTTCTAGAAAAATTATAATTTAGTTTGGCTGATCGGCGATTTTTCATGTTTTGTTGAAGTGATGTATGTGACTGTGGCAGAAGTATACCTCGCGCCTCGCACCTAGGCCAGGAGTGACTTTTTGCATGCGGATGGAGAAAAGGCAACATCTCAGACGAATACGGAAAAACCCGGTGAGGATATTCCATGATGGCATTTTTCTTTTTTCCCAGGGATTTTAAACCAATGATGGCATTTTTCAACTTCACTCTCTCATTTCATTAACTTTAACTGTACACTTTGTGTGCAGGGAAAATGAAACAAACATCTGAATATAGTAGGTTTCATTAGAGTTTTTTTTTTGAAAGACGGCGAACCAGCTCGATGTGTGTTTAAGGCATTTCATTTACGCATCTGGAAACATACTTGGTTAACAATCTTAATGTTCTCTATTTTATTTCAATATTTTGAGTTTTATTTTCATAATTGCAGTTATTAAAAAAATTAAGGAGTTCGCGATCGCCCAGCACTTGTCGAGCAAGGACGTGTTTGTGTGTCCGACTCCCACGCGACTTATTTGTGTAGGATGTTTGTTTTACCCGTTTTAATCCGTTCAGTGGGTTATGTTTGAATTTGCGTAACCTGCTTTATGTGCGAAAATGTATTTAAAAGTTTTGATTATTTAAAACATTGATTTGTACTCTTTGAGCATCAAAGGTCTTAAGACTTCTAAAATGTGAGGCAAAGGAGAGCAAAGAATCAAAGAGTTTTCAAAAACAATTTGCGAACATTTGTGTCTAAATATTAAAATATAATTCTTTTTCTTTCCGTCTCTAAACAGTAAAGCCTTTTTGAAAACTCTTTGCTTCAACATGGATAACGTTTAGGGAAAAGAGCTAGTTTATCAAAGAAGAAATTTGGATGGTATTGATTTGCCTTCAATATTTTATTCGATCCATTTTATTGGACGTCTATCAAATGCCTCATAGAAATAGGAGTTTCCTTAGGAAATGTCTAGGAGCATAGGAGGTGTAGGAAACCCATGATCGCACCATTTACCAAAATGGATCCTGATCTCTACCTTTCACCAACTTACACAACCCCTTCCTTGGATACTTGAATATGGATTCGCAGACGTATAGACGGTTTCCATAGTTTGTGATACTAGCTTATATCTGGTACTGACTATTTCATTTTTTTTTTTTTTGGAGTGCAGTATTGAGAGGTTGCTAGTTGAACTTAATGAGTATCTTACTAACAATCCTTCCCTTTTTCCCATTGACTACTAGGACGTGGCCGGCGCCGTTATTAATCATATAAAAAAGAGAGAGCATCAGTTTTGTACAATGAGAATGACTGCTAATCCCAAGCAACATTCTTTTGGACTTTGTGCAAAATTTATGGCTTCGATTAATCACGGAGTAGCAACCATTGGCGATGTGGAACTTGTTCTGCTTAGCCACGCCAGCGATCATGGAATTCGAAATGTATAGTTTGAAAACAAATGTAAAAATACTTCATTCCTCTAAAATCGATTTAAAAACAAAAACCTGTAAATTAAGAATTTCGAGTTCAATGAATAAAGGTGGATATGGGTAGTCAAACAAGCTAAGCAAGCTAAGCTAATAAGAACAAAACATGAACGTTCATGTGAATAAGTGATGGTATATGGAAAGGTGAATGAAGGTTCAAACAATTTTCTTCAATTTTATCAATAATCGTTATACTGTTCTCGAACCATAACGCTTAGCGTTCATGTCATATGTAAAACTCACGTCAAAAAAGACCGAAACGTGGGTCAGAGGTGCCAGAAGGGTTGAAAAAAGAAAATTCAGCACGGATTGATAAAAAAAATCTTCTAAATATATTTATCGAATATTTGTTCACATATGGGAAAAAATAAACATAGTTGCATTGTACATACAAAAAACTTACATTATATTAAGAAAATAGAGTTAAGTTGTATTAAACATACCGCACTCGTTATTTTGTAATTCCTTTATTTGAAACGCCTCACACATATTCGTTAAACAAAAAATCCTTTTTATACTTATTACTATTAATCATGTTGCATTCAAAAATATATATATTTTACTGAGTAAAGATTTATCGGTCTTGATCTTTTTGTGCATTATTTTATTTATCTATCTCATGAACTGTGTAAACACATTGCTGCTTGAGTTCAAGAAATATCACTCCATCACATTTTCATATTTGTACAATTCTGAAAAAAATCAGTCTAGTTGGCATCACTGTCGACAAACAAACACAAAAACAAAAAAAAAACAAGAACTGTTCGTTTTTTGCGGTTCATAGCCCAACTCCCGGACGCCGTACCAGCAGCATCCTCTCCGGTTCGACGAACGGCAATTAACGGCTGAGATAAGGACAAACCGGATTTACAGGAAAACGGACACCAACGATGTTCAAACAGGTAAATTTCATAAACAAAAATTAATATTAGATGACAAATGAGAACGTTTTATTTTTCAGCAACATATTCGCTGGGGAAGAAAGGTCCCGCTTGGAGTAACCTTCCTGACATCCGGATTCAGCAGCTACGAAAACGTTCAGGTAGATTCGGATGGTGAGGAGCACCTCATACGAACCTGGTAACTGTAAATTCGATCATACAGTCTAAACAGACTGGTCCTGAATTGGAACCCGCCGCTCCAGGAGGATATGTTCATTATTATTATTATGTAAAGTGAATAAAAGTATAACATAGAAGTTAATAAAATGAAAATAAAATCATAATTATTTTTTTCATTTTCCACCGAAAACAAATTTTCTTTTGTGTGTGTGCGTGCCCTTTTCCAGTACGATTCAGAATACGGTTCGCATAACGTTAGAAGAACGTCATATCGGATCGTTTTACAACGGTTACTGTTGATGTTCAGTTACCAGAGAACTTTTAAAATAACTGTAACAAAAACAGTTTGATGGCCAGAATACGATTGCTGTGAGCGGTTCATGAACGTTATCGAAACTGTTTGTAGAACAGTTCTCCCATATAAAAGTTTTAACAGTTTTTAACAGTTACATAACCTAACAACATATTTAAAATACAATCAAATTGAAATTCACGATTCATGCAATGTATTTTACAATCCCTATAATAGTTTGCTAAAAGTTCTTTCTACGCTTTATCAAATCATTTTGTGATTGTTTTAGAAAACGTTTAGTTACAATCCTGGTTTATGCGGGAGTTCATTACAAATAATATAAAATCACCATTTTACCCTTCGTTCAAATAAAAATTGTATAAATGTTTACGTTTGACAATGCTCCTGCAAGTTTTAAAAGGGGAGAACAGTTTAAAGATTTTCAATGATGATAGTTAAAAATAAGGCAAAACAACAAAATGGAATGAATTGCACAAAAGATTGTTTACAACGAAATTGCATACTATCTACTTTGCACAAAACCGATAAATCGAGTAAATTTTTTTACCAAAATTTTAATAAAAAATAGAGATATAGCTCCCATCTTCAACATTCTGCTCTATTGCTCTTGTAATTGTTCGAAAATTAATTTTTTTAAATAGTAGAACACAGAGATTTGTTAAAATTCCCATCTTTGACAGTTTTTGTTTTGCTCATATAACTGATGAATTCGATCAATTTATCTAATTCTAAATAAAATAATTGAAACTTTATTCATTCCTCCTTGGGGGTTGGAAAATCGAAGTAGGGAATGACGTGACAAAAGAAGAATTTGATATTTGTTCCGGCCTTTATGTTGGTCAACAGTTAGCGATTAGCGATTAGCGCTTAAAGCTTAAAGCGATAACTTTTTCGGAACATTTAGCGAATTGAATTAGCGATCGCTAACTTTGAATGTGTTAGCGATCTAATTAGCGGCGCTAATTTTTCAGTTAGCGATGCCGAACACTGAGGAGCAGTAAACGTAAGCAATTTCATACCTAGTTTTAAAACTATTCTGAATAATTGTAAATTTTAAAGAAATATTTTAATACATCCTACGTATTGAAAATATTGGAATCATTTGCTACCCGAAACTCCACAGGACCCCTACTCTATTTACCATTCTCGAACGTTTTTGCTGTAATGACAGCTTGCCAAATCTGGCCAAAACATCACGGGATGGTCGTGGAATCTAATGGACGGCGAAATTCATTTTTGGAGACACTCTTTTTTTATAGTTCCGACGCCATTGTCTTATTTGTAACGAAAACTTTCGTTTTTTTTTTGCCTTTAGCTGCAAATGCCCTGCCAATCGTCTTCAAAATCTTATCACGTGGTTTCCGGTCGACAGTTCCACTCCAACGATTGGCTTGAAGCTTCCGAATCGTCGTCAATGTTTCCAACCATCATTCTCCAGAAACCACCAATTTTTTTTCTTGAAAGAACTTGTATAAACATTGTGATCGTTAATGTATAAAAAAAAATTACTATCCCATTAGTTTAGAGGGCATATTTTTTATAATTCGAGCTCAATTTAGCATTTTGGTTTTTGATGTATTCTGATGACTATGAGGTAATTTTTTTTGATAATCTCTTAGAAAAAACACACGCTTTAAAAGAATTTAAGAAGCGAGCGGCAGCTTCCTCTTCATTCCGGATTGCTGGTCTCTTTTTCCATCCAGACTTTGGTAAATCATGAAGAAGAAAAAAATCTCCAAACACCATAACTATTTCAAACATTGAAAACTTCGCATCCTTAGAAATTTTAACCAATTAACAACATTTTGTGTCGAATTGATTCGCCCATCGATGGGTTAACTCCACCTTTGCCAGCTTTAATTTAACTCTTTCAACAATTTCGTGTATTGCTTAAATTAACCATCTCTGATCCTAAGTATCCCCAATGAATTTTTTTATAAAATTCAAATATCGTGAGCCGTTCAGTATTTTGTCCTTCCTTTTTCAGTAAATATGTAGACAAAGTTTGGATAATAACCATTTGACAAACAAACAGGCCTACCCAAATTTAATTCAGAGTCTTAAAAATGGCACTTTGTTCGAGAAATTTTGGATAATTTTTGTGAAGTCCATGCTTCAAAAGCATTAATAAATTTTGAATTCATGTACCAAACTTCTAAATCTAGATAAAATACATATATGAACTTAATATGAACATTATCTTTTGGTTCAAACGTAATAATATGTCAAAGAAATTAGAAATAAAATTGCACATTTTTGAGCTTCTTTCTAATTTTTAGTCCCCGGATGATTTTTTTTAATAAGTTTGTTCTACATTTTTGTAATGATTATTTTTATCTACAACCGCCTACATCTTTGTTGAAGAAATGGTACAAAATTTCCGGAGGGCTTACGATCTATGAACGATCAATTTCCGAAACACCAGAAAGTTTCAGATTTTGTGTAAATCTTCCGAAGCAAAAAGTAACTTTCTGATCAGATGTTTTAAATATAACTTAGCCCTTTTTTCTAGCATCCCACAAAAATTGACGTGATTTTTATTTCGTTCTGCATGTAGGGGAGATAAGGGCATAATGGCCACCTTAAGGAAAACGCATATTTAACCATAGAGAACAGCTATTGCCTAATTAGATGAAACTTGAAAAAGTAGATAAAAACGTTTAAAAATGCATTTTTTTTTTGCCAAAAGTTGAAAACCAGTCACTGTACGGGCATAATGAGAACCCTCCTGGGGTAGTATAAGCATCATTAATCAAGGCAAGATGAGCGTTTTCTGCCGGGAAATATAGCAGCGAATTCGACTCGATGAAGTCAACTGAATAATAAAGCTACAGCTTGATTTGTTTCATCTGTCGATTTGGCCTATTGGTAAGGTGTCGGAGAGGTAATCAATAGACTCGAGTTCGATTTCTGGTCAAGGTGATTTTTTTCTTCATTTATCATTCGTGATCATTAGAGCATTTTGCACTAAACGGTGAGGCGTAGATTCATCAAACAAAGCAATAACAAGATAATCTAGGTCTGTTTGTAGAATTCAAACAATTAACACATGCTCATACATTTTGTTTCTGGTGTTTTGTTTGCTGGATGGTGCTACTAGCCGTATAATGTAACAATCGAAAAAATCAATCATGAATGGGTATGTGAAAAAAAAATCCCCTCGAACAGGAATCGAACTCGAGTCTACTGATTACCTCTCCGAAACCTTACCAATAGGCCAAATCGTCAGATGAAACAAGTCAAGCTGTTGCTCTATTATTCAGTTGACTTCATCGAGTTGAATTCGCTGCTAGATTATACGGCAGAAAACGCTCATCTTGCCCTGATTAATTGTGCTCTGTTCGCCCCAGGTCAACAAATTTGAGTAAAAACGTGTTTTAAAATTGATTAAAGTGAAAAATCAAAAATTATATGATGTTGAAAATTGAGAAACAATGTGTAAATCATGTTGCAGTGCGTACATTTCAGATCAAGATGATTTAAAGGTCATTAAAGCTTATTTGGTGGTGCTCAAAAATAATAATATTTTCGTCACTTGAGAACCTAGCTGGTCATTATTTAATATTTCTGTAAAGATGAAAAGGATATTTCTTTTTTGGTGAAATATTAATACTTTAGGTAGTACGAAACAAATCCTCATGAAAATTTGTTTAAGAAAATACGTACTTTTTTAGAAAAAATGATTGCTGATTGCTGATTGCTGGGTGCTCGTTATGCCCTTATCTCCCCTATCTCGCTTTTTTCTCCAACATTTGTTAGGCATCGCGGATCAAATACGATAATTTTCGTTTTTATGATTGCCGTGAATGTGCTTCTCTTGGAATAATAACTTAAATTCTTTAAATTTTGTAACAGTCTCTATTTTACACAACACTTTCGGTAATTCAGAGATACACAATTTGGTCCAGCGAGTTTTGAGATATAAAGTTTAGTGTTTCAGTGTTTCTCGGTTTAGATTTTTTCGCGGTCCCTAATGTGTTTACAACGTTGAAAGCATCTCCTTGAGCGTCATTTTGTCAAAGTTGATCTACTTTTTAGACACATAATTTGATGTGAGTACGTACATATGTATTATAGCTTAACTTAGAACCACAAGTGTTTTTTTTTCTAAATATTTGTTATGTTTATTGAACAACAACCAAGTGTTCAACTTTCACACTTGTCCTTATTAGCTTCCTAAAGGATCAGGATCTCTTGTTCTCATTCGATGTTGTGAGCTTTTCAACTTTGTTGCTTGTCCCCAGCTCAAACATTTTGTTGTGACTGAAAATATGTTTTCCATCACTAATGCTAATCAAAACGCCACGAGCCAAACCACGCCCCATTTTTTCTCTTTCACATTGCGAGCATGCGCACTTGCAACCGTGAGAAGGGTGCCGTGAGTAATTTAAATAACCATAACGAAAACAGACACGTTTGATTGGTCCTTCAACGCAGCTACGTTTGTTCGCGGGAATAGCTCTGTTAACACCAGCCCGGGACAGTTTAGTAGTGCTTCCATGATTAGGGATACGGAATGGGCGTCCTACGGGGTGACAAAAGGGCGAGCACCGGATCATGACTCTGGTGGCCCGCGTTCAGATATATCCGGTTTGATCCGATGAACGCCCCTGTCCGTGACTTGCACATTGACTGCTATCGAACGGCCAGGTCAATTGCTGCCAGGATCGCGAGTCGTTCGGAAGGATATTAGCAACGTGTGCGCGGGTGCGTGAGTGCTTGTGAAAACTTGTGCTGCTCTGTTCGGTTCGGTGAAGGAATTTCTGTGATTTCTGTTGCACCGTCGGTGTAATAGTTCAGTCAAGTAGTAAAAAGTTTGTTGGTTCAAATAAAAAAAGTAGTAAATAGTGAACTGTTTGAACCATTTAACAACAGTGTTGTTACAACTTCTGTGTAGGTTATTTTAAACTAAATTAAAATAACTTTTAATTATCTAAGGTATGTTCTGTGTAATTATTGTAGATTTTTATGTGATACAAGTTAAAAACTTATCGATTTTGATATTGCTTTTCAGCTTATGAAAAATTTCAATAATTCGGTAAATTTTATACAATGATTTCCATACGTTTCCTGCCAACATCTGTTATACCCAAAAGGTTTTATAAAAAAGTGGGAAGTGTATTGAGATGAAATCTCAATCCAACTGTCATAGTCGATGCTGTGCATAAGCATAATTTTACATAAGTTTTTGACCTGTGCATAAATGATATGCTGTTTTTATTTAACATGCAGAAATAAATGTAGGGGTGCGACGGGCCAAATGCGCATACTAAGGAGAATATTTATTTTATCGAACATTTCAATAAATAAGTGTCTCAAAACGGTATGCACATGAATATAGATATGTTTTTTCATACATAAGAGCAATTTTCATGTTAAAATCTCTTTAAGTGTTTTAGAAAATAATTTTATGATAACAGTAGTCAAAATAACCGAATTCACCAGATGGTTCCCTTGTTTCGGTACAATTTTTAACCTTCTCAAGCCGTTCGCAAAATTTTAAACAAACTTTTTATCGAGCAATTTGACTAGTAAAATGATTTCGTTCCCCTAGTTACATATCTCGACTGATATTTATGATTTCAGATTCATTGTTTTGGTTTTTTTTTTTTCAAGGTTTTAAAGATATTAAATTTAAATCAATTTGAACAGATGACCTATAAAAAGCTGTAAACAAAAAACCTTTGAAAAAACACATCATTTTAAAATTCCCATATCTGCTGAGTATTTTGGCATTATAAAATTATTTTATAAGTTTTGAAATAGCGAAACATAAATCTTTTCAATCATTTATAAAAATTCGAGTGTCACATGGGAGTTTCGGCCGATATCCTGGAATTACCGGAAAAAAATCTCTCTTCTTAAAAGAAGTTACATTTTTTCTAAGCAGCGCTGTCTCTCATTCTCTCATTTTCAAAACCCAAATCTTATTTTAACATGAAAGTGATAACATGATCATCATCATTTTCACTCAAAACACAGAGTATCTGAAACATTACTGTTATTCGTTATATGAGAATGAAAACAAAAAAAAAAACGTAGTTTTCGTACCCGGCTGTTGTGATGCACGCGTTTCTCATTTTGTTATCGTGATTAATTAAAAAAAATTCATCAAACCTGCCCACTTCTTACCATGAATTTACTACTTTTGCCCACGAATTTACTAACGTTTTGTAGCAAGCGAGTCAACAGCTTTATGCACCCCCCGAGAGAACTTAAATCGAACAAAATTCATGGCTCTCCCGGTAGTGTTCTCGAAATCTGCCTTCCTATAGCAAACTGAAGGCATCGCCCGCATGGCTACGAAGGGTAGTTTGTGCTGATAACAAAGAATATTTTTACGTAAATCATAGCTAAGTCAATGTTTTTCAGCTTTTCAGAGCTATACAGAGCCCTAGTTCAGGAATAATTTATGATATTTTTAAGAATTCTCATTTGAAAAATAATTTCTGTGACATCTTCTTTGTATTTTTACTTTAACATAAATACATACATATGTATGTACATACTACTTTTACACAAGTGTTAATGTTTCCGATGTTGATTTTTGAAATATTTCCAACGTATTAAAATAAAATTTCAGATTCCTAATCTGAACTTAATCCGAATTATGAATCACATTTTAGAATGAATAATTCAATATTCACGATTTACACTTCTTTGTTTTCAATGACTTTTCCTTGATTCAAAACTCTTAAATCAAAATTGTTAGCTTCTAATTCTATTAACCAAATTATGCAAATTCATTGTTTACAATACTGAACTTGCATCGCAATAATGAATTTTGAATTACAAATCCACAATTTCCTATTATATTTTGAGTTCAACACAGTGATTTGAAAAAAACAATAAATTCACGATTGAAAATTCGTGCTCAAAAATTGATAATTTCATATTAATGATACTTAATTCAATGCTGTAAAGTTTGAATTCGAATTTTGATTAAGAAAATAATTCACAAAAAGCATTCAACTAGTGAAGAAAAAAGTTATTAATGAAAAACCAGCATTTTTTGTTTCTCCCGAGCAAAATACCCTAAAATCATATTCACGTTTGAGACTCAAGAAGCCCCTCCCTATGGTTAGATCGTTATGAAATTTGGCATGGGACCTTCTGGTAAGCTAATAATTAATTTTAACTTCGAGTGAGAACTACCATGTTTAATTCTTCCTATACTATGATAAGTACACCGTGTTTAGTTAAATTATTCAAAAATTCAAAAATTACTGTTATAGTATAGTAACCATAACTTCTTCAATTTTCAACCGATTTTAATAAATAACCACTTGACATATTTGGTTTGAATTGATATTAAAAGCCAATATAAAATTAGATTTTTTAAATGTTACTTTCGAGTCTAAAACTTTAGCTGAAACAAAATTTTCTCTTGAAAAATGCGTTTTTTTATAATTTTTCCTATCATAAAGTCACTAATATCAACAATACTGTTGATCATACGCAAAAATGAAGTTAAGATGATCGATAGCTTGGATAGAAATTTATTCACCTTTAATGTGCAAAAAAGAGATTTCGAGTTAAGGTTATGCAGTCAGAGATATTTGAATTTGAGTACAAGTATTTTTTTATTTTTATGAAGAGATTAACCACCGTAATTTTTGTTTGTTACTTTGATTTATCGGCCTAGCGGTGAAAAGTGATGTCCTTTTTAGTAGGGACATCTAAAGATTATGAAATTTTTATATAGATGGATAGAAGGTTAGAGGAAATGAAAGATGGTGAAAATGAGCGGGTAGAATTTGTCTAGAAGCATTACCATCACATACCAAATTTTTGTTCCTCACGAGCCTACTACTATGAAGTGGTAGATACAGATAGAGTTGCATCTACCACCACAAATGTGTGGTGTGGTGATTTTTTTTTAAATTTTGTAAACTATTAATAACTAATGTATTTGAAGTTATTTGTGTTCTGAATCGTGATTTGAAAAGTTCAAATTATGAATCTATGGAGAAAAAATGAGTAAAATAATGATAATCACACTAATGTTAAAGAAGGATGTATATTTCAAATAATATTACTAAAACAAAAGATGCCGTCAAAAATATTATGCAATATGATTTTTTTTTTGGAAAACTGTCTTAACCTTTTAAACACGATTTTCTTTTTAATTTATACGGCAACTACTGATTCAGTAAAAGAATATTCATTCAATTTTTACAACGAAGAGTTGAAATTTTGATTTAAGCTATTTTTATGCATGTTTCCTCTTGAATTTCACATGTAAATTAAAACTCGATTTAAAAAGTATTATAGACTAAAAGATTTAGATCTTTTGAATATTGTTTGTGATTGTTGAGAATATAACAATATCCACGTGTTTCCGAAATCATTTGAATTTAGTGTCGTTTTGAAGCCAGCTATGCATTAAGCATTAAATTATTTCTGAACTAGGGCTCTGTAGATTCAAAAAGCAGAAAAAACATTCAAAATGTTGAAGACAATGACTTAGCTATGAATCATGTGAAAATATTCTTACACGCGAAATAATCTGCACTAAGCTGATACGTGAAAAACTACATAATTTTTATCCAATTGATTTTCACGTAACTTGTACGAAGAAAATAAGTAAACGCTCCCCTAATAGGAGATTTTACTTCATGAACATCCCGTACAAGTTACGTGAACTTTTAGTGTGTTCAACGTGATATTAGGATAAAAGCTACTTGAAATCTGTTAAGTATCGAAATGAAATATGGATATTTTAAAATAAAAGTTTTTATTTTTCCCCTATCTGCGCTTTTTTTCAAGCGTTAGCAGATTGCATAGGTGTAAAAAAAATTATTTAAACCAAAAGTTACACATCATACTTTATGGAAAATCATGGGTCACACAAAGTGTGCTACCTGTTATTTTAGCTATATGTCATACACATTCATGACTTAAAATACATTTTCTCTGTTTGTTGAGTTTTCTTATGCGAACTATATGAAAAATATACTATTTGTTTTATTGAATGGCGTACACTACAACTACTCGCATAACAGTCCCATATGAATTTTCGTCATTTTTTACCTATGAGTTTGTCATTTTTAACATTTGACTTAAATATAAAACAATAAAAAAAGAGATTTTGTTCTAGAAATTTCGAAAAAAAATATCAACTAGTGACTGTCCCATATAAAACTTACCCGCATAACAGTCCCATATGTGAAATTACCTTACCATGTTTCTTTCGGTGAAATGATCTTTGATTTATAGCTTCAAGTCATTTCAAAAAGATTCAACTCACTTGATGTCAAAACAGGCAAATTAGTTTTTGAAGTTAGGCTAAAATAAAGGAAGGAATGTCTTCCTGTGAGAAAAGCTATCAGAAACAACTAAAAATCATGATAAAATTCGAATTACAATGTGGAATTCACGATATTATCCAAAAGTATCTTTCTATTTTATTACTACATTTTGAAGTTTAGAAATGATCAAATTTAAGTCTGCGAGTAGATTTAAAAAAGGATTCGAATTTGCTAGCATAACAGTCCCATAACAAACAAAAATGGTGCTCCAGACCTTACCAATAGCCCAATTTTGAAAAATCTCAGGTCTTACGATTTAATATGACAACCAAACCTTTCCATTAAACGATTTTTGTTTATGCTGGAAGTTATGGTCACAGTTTAAAAATATGTTCCAAAGCAGAATAAGCTGATTTTCTCGCTTGCTTGTTTTTACATATGGGACTGTTATGAAAGTAGGGGCAGCACATGTAGATATTGTACATAAAAAAAATTAAAAAAGGTACACTTTTGAAGTTCCTATTTTATGAAAACTATCGAATTTGCATGTCATTTTATTTAGTCAGTTTTAATTTGGTGGTCATAAATTCTCCACAGTTTACTAAAATTAATAAAATGTCATATATAAATGTCAAAAATGAATATAGTTGTGAAAAGATACGTATGAAACGTAGTATTTCATATTATTTGTTATATCTATTTTATCTGTATACATATAAAAAATAATGTATGTATGTCTGCCTGTCTGTTCCCCATAGACTCGAAAACATATTGAATCGATCAGTGTGAAATTAGGTATGTAAGGGTTTTTGGGGCCGGAGATGGTTTCTTACATATTTTTAAACCGCTCCAACTTAAAGGAAGGGAAGCTCCCGAACAAAATTAATAGAAATATGACACAATTCGAACAAATTTCGGAAGCTACAGATTTATCCAAGTGAATTTTCTCCAAATTCATGACCGAAAATGATTTAAATAATATTTGGGAGGGGGGGGGGGGGGGGGGATGAGTCTCCATTCAAAATCAACAAAAATTTGACACAATTCGAACAACTGTCCCAAATTTGTATGGAAATCAATCTTGTGAAATGTTTTGCACTGCAGGCTAAAATTCTAGGCCTAGTATAAGATCTCATGTGCCAAATTTGGGCTAGATCGGATCACGGCAAGGGGTCGCTCAAAGAGCCTGAAAATTGTATGGAATTTTGAGACATTTCGTTCGGGAGGAACATGAAAACCAGTTTTTCATAAATAACTTTGGTCCCCTTCGGCCGATTTCTTTTGAATATGGATTGTCTTAAATCCTGAATTATGACACATATTTCATCCGAAGACCACATTTCGATTAGAGGTGATATAATAAAGTTAACAAGCTTCAAAAATTGGTTAACTTTTTTAAGAATGATATTCATCACTGTTAATGAGGCACTGCGTCAAACATTTTGACGCAGATTTTTTTTTTCTTTCTTTATTTGAGAGGTTTTCAGCCACAGGCTGGTTCGCCTCTAGAAGATTTAAAATTCGTACAAAAGGATTACAATTCGTCGTAAATACACGATTCTTTTAAAAAACTTAATAATTTTTCTTCGTTTGCTGGGTCATTTGATAGTGCGTTGCGGATAGATTTATCGATGTCATGTGATTCTCTAATACCATGGAGACCAGGACATTCTACGATGATGTGTTCCACATTCAATCTACAGTTACAGTGCTCACAATTTGGGACGGCTCCTCCTTCAATAGACGCAACATTAACAGTGATGTTAAAAGTAAAAATAAAAAAGTTAGTCCATTTTTGAAGCAAAATAACTTTTCCTATCTTAACTCAAATCGAAATGCAGTCTTAGAATGAAATATTCGTCAGAATTTAGACTTTAAGAAAAATCGTATTCAAAAGAAATCGGCCGAAGGGGACCAAAGTTATTGATGATAAACTGTTTCAAAAGTCGGGTCATTTAGGGCACTCTAGTGTGTAGCCGTTTTCAAGATCGGGAATGGATGCACTTGCACTGCATGCAGATTAGGGTGTCCCAAAATTGCATAACTTCTGGGAATCTGGGGGCTCACCCTCCATATGGTAGATTAGGATGTGGAGAACAAACTTTTGTATGGGGCCGACTAAAAAAAATCATGTTTAGAAGTTCCGCAAGTGCGATCTTTGAAAAAAGTCCACTTTGAAAATATTTGATTTGAATTGTATTCTGGGTTAAAAAATTTTCACAAAATTTATATGTTTAATATTTTTGTAATTTTGGTTGGATTAAATACTACACGTTAAAAATAAAAATGAACCAAATTTGTGTCAAAATAAAAATTAGCCAGCTATTTTCATTAAAAAAAAATGTTTTGGTTCAAAAATTTTGTTTTCAACTGACCAAAATGTGTACCAAACGTAAAATATTTTTGATATCAATGTCACCAAAAGATGGAATTTTTATGCACTTAAATTTTGCTGAACAAAGCAGGGAATCAGAAGCGATAAATGGCGTCCTGAAGAGGCAGATTGTAATTTTTGTTGGGAATCCAACTTCATTGTGTGCTCAAAGTGAAATTTTACATTTGTGATGAGAACTTCAAGTGACCTCGATTCTAGGAAAAATCAAAAGTGTAAAGTGATTTGTAGTGAATCATAACAGAGCATGTTCGGACATGTCCGAACTCCGAAAATTTCAATCGCAACAAGCGTAGACGCCAGCAGCAAGAGAGGAGAACTTGGTGAGAATGTTCCATATTATTCTTTTATTATCTCTTTTTTCGCCCGCCCGCAGCCGTTTAATTTAGACAGCGGCGAGTAGCAAAAGCTTTGAGTGCAAGACATGGATAAAATTTAGTTACCTTTTTGTTAATAGGTTTTTGATTTGATAAGTGGCGTCACTAGGAGCCGCTGATTTCGGTCAAGGAAAAAGGCTTAGTTGTCGATGTTGATGAATCGAATAGAATTATGGTCATTAATTTGTAAGACTGGTATCATAAGAAAATTTATCCTAAGTAGACGTTTTAATTCAATTTCAAATACTAATTATGTTTTTATACATATACTTTTATGAAATTATTTTGGAGAGATTTCTGGAATTATTTTGATCGTTTAAACTGATATTATTTTATCTAAACACATACTCGGGATACTTTTTCGATTTATTATTTGTGTATATTGAATACATACATATGCTCACCAATTTTACCTTTCCAGATCTGTATCCTTTTTAAATAAAAAAAACCATAATTTATATATTTTTGAAAAACTTTGTTTTTTCAAGTAATTTTCCTACCCCAATGCACTATTATATTATATTTGGTGTTGTTTTATTTTTGTAATATTTTGAATTTTCAGAAGGAATGCATCTGGAGATAGCTCAAAGAAATTATTGCAAGCGGCACGGGTAGCCGGCCATTGTAGGTTTCTGACGGTTGGATGCCTTCCTTAGACGAACCATCGGACCGTGGAAGCCCTAGAAGAAATTCGAAGGCCAAGCCACACAGCCATAGGCAGGACCTTGCTACCGATGGGGGAACCATACATACATACATACATACTTAAATTTTGCTGAACAAAGCATGTTGTTTGTAGCATCGGGTGAAGAGCTATTCACGGTTTAATCCTTTAAAAAAAACAACTATTTTGGATATTTTTTATTTAATTTATCAAATTTGTCTTAATAAATACCTACTTTAAAATCAAAATACTTGCAAAAAAAAGACTTTGATGGTTGAGGGTTATCATCAGAAGGCCATATGCCAAATTTGAGCGGAATCGGACAACAGGAAAGGGTTGTACTGAATCTCAAGTGTAAAAGGGATTCTGAGCCATAGTGTTCTGAAGAAGCATAAAAAACTGGTTTTTCATCAAACATTTTTTTTCTTTACCAATCGAATGCTTGATTATGTTGATTTTATTAAAATTTCAAATAAGACTAACATTTCATCTGAAGACTGCAAGTCGATTGGGCTTAAAACAAAAAAGTTATGGATATTCAAAGATTGTATATTTGTGGCAAATTATTGTTCAACACACAATGAGTATGGGAGAGTGGGGAATCATGGGCCACTTTTTTTCGTTGTTCCATAACTTCTTTTTGTTATAAAAGATAAAATGAAAATAAAAAATGGTATGGTTTTCTACATATTCAAGGTATCATAAGGTTTTTTTTTTTAATTTTTAAAAAGTTATTTTCCCCAAATTCTGATTGTTTGAAAAGAAGCAATATTTTTTGGATTTTGAAAAATGGTGGGGAAACGTGGGCCACCAAATCCAAATTGCCAAATAACATGCAAAGTTTATGAGTTGACTCAAAACTGTAATTTCCTAATTCATTTCGTTATTTTAAAGCAATTTCAGATGATGAATAAAAAAGAAAGCTGTGTATGATCGCATAGATTCCAAAACCTGGCTGCGAACGTTTTGGCAAAATTGCTTATATAGGATGGAGAAAATATTTTTCATAACTCTTCATTTGGCATAAGCAAACTTTACAGATAGGAAAAACGTATTTTAAGTTCTGAATGTGTATAAAAACATTAAAATATAGGTGATTCAAGATGTGTGACCCACGATTCCCCACAAGCTATGATTTGCAAATTGGTTGCGTTTGTGTAACTTATTGATGTTTCATCAAAAATTCCTTTTCAATGTGAAGGACCATGACAAAACTAAGATCATAAGCGTATCAGCATATTTTTGTTATGCACTTTAGGTTCCCCATCGATGAAATTAGCGGGAGTTTGTTTAATTGTGTAAGTAAATGTTTCTAACTTTTTTTTAGCTTGATAAATAAAAGAAACATATGATGCGTATTTCAGTCAACAACATATAGGAATATATGCTCAGGCAAAGCGACGACGATGACAGTTGGATTGAGATTTTTATCTCAACACACATCTGAGATATTTAAAGTGGCCCATGTTTCCCCATGGCCCACGATACCCCACTCTCCCCTACATTTTACTCATTGCGTTTTACAGGACAATTTGCGACCAAAGTACAATCTTTCTTCTTCTTCTTCGTTTTAGTTTTCTTTTTTTTTTTTTTTTGGCCAGAGAATAGAACTCTATAACACCACTTTTCAAGTACAATCTTTGAACAGCCATAACTTTTTTGTTTTCAGTTCTATCGAGTTGCAGTCTTCAGATGAAATGTTAGTCTTAACTGAAATTTTATAAAAATCAACATAATCAAGCATTCGATTGGTAAAGAAAAAATTTTTTGATGAAAAACCAGTTTTTTATGCTTCTTCAGAACACTATGGCTCAGAATCCCTTTTACACCTGAGATTTAGTACAACCCCTTCCTGTTGTCCGATTCCGCTCAAATTTGACATATGGCCTTCTGATGATAACCTTAAACCATCAAAGTCTTTTTTTGCAAGTATTTTGATTTTAAAGTAGGTATTTATTAAGACAAATTTAATAAATTAAATAAAAAATATCCAAAATTGTGATTTTTTAAGTATTAAACCGTGAATAGCTCTTCACACGATGCTAAAAACAACATGCTTTGTTGAGCAAAATTTAAGTGCATAAAAATTGCATCTTTTGGTGGCATTGGTATCAAAAATAATCTACGTTTGGTACCTACATATTTTGGTCAGTTGAAAACAAAATTTTTGGACCAAAAAAATTTTTTTTTCATGAAAATAGCTGGCTTATTTTTCATTTTGACACAAATTTGGTTCATTTTTCATTTTCAACGTGTAGTATTTAATCCAAACAAAATTACAAAAATATTAAACATATAAATTTTGTGAAAATTTTTTAACCCGGAATACAATTAAAATAAAATATTTTAAAAGTGGACTTTTTTCAAAGATAGCACTTGCGGAACCTCTAAACATGATTTTTTTTAGTCGGCCCCATACAAAAGTTTGTCCTCCATATCCTAATCTACTATTTGGAGGGTGAGCCCCCAGATTCCCAGAAATTATGCAATTTTGGGACACCCTAATACAGATGCACTTTTTCTATGAAACTTCCATCATGCAGGCTTTTTGAGTTTTGTTTTCTTCGGCCCTAAATAACGAAAAAACAATTGACCATAGTACAATACTGATTCTTGATCATATTTTATTTACATCAAAATAATTCTAAAAAGAGATATTTTGTTCAGAGCGATTAAGAATAAGATTTCACTTTCTAGAACCAGCGGTCCCAACAGGATTTACCACAAAGTTTATTCAAAATGAGATAATAGGCTAGGTACATACTTACATTTTTCTTCATATGACTATAATCAACAAAACAAAAAAGAAACTGTAAATTTCTAACCCGATTTCACCACGCATCATAATTGGTCCCAAGTAAAACTTTTCCAAAAACCCATATGTTACCGAGAGGGCTCAAAACATTTGTCCCCAATTGAAGTTTAGTTTTCTTTTTGTTTCTTTCGTTGTTATTTTGATGGATGATGCATGAAACGCGACCGAAAAAGGGATGAGGAAAGGCACCAACCACATATGTGTCCTACGCATCCTGCATATGCGGGGTGCTACCCCGTTCCACCTTCTCAAATATTGACGTCAATAATTTTGCGGTAAAAGTCAGAATCGCGCCGCCAGAAGCTGATTAGCGGTTGAATAATTGATCGTCCATAGAGCTATTATATTCGCATCAACCGAAACAATAGGTAACTTTTTTTTAGTTGGCCTTATGCTAGGACTGTCGTAGTCATAGAAGTTATAGATAATTCACAATTATAAAGTTCAACCTGAACAATAGAACTTATCGAAATGGTATCTTCTACTTTTGTCTAATGATTTAAAGCAAAGTTATAAATAGAGTATTACGTCGTTGCAAGGGGCAACTGAAGCTCTCAATTGATCTGAACCCCATGAAACGGTTGACCGGAAATGGATATCAGGTGAAACCGATATAATTAGCAGCTAATGGGTTGAGGTTGAACGAAGTCCTAAACCCAGAGAGGGGGCCGACATATGTTTGATTTCCTTAACTGCACCGGGGAACAAAGGGATGTTTGGGGTGAAAGTTCGTACCTAACCTCTAATTTGATTGTCCAGGACCACTACACACTTCAGTCAGTGTTTGGAAACAAAGCCACGTGCAACAAATTATGGATAGTAAACGTTTTGACTTCTCTACCCGACCACAAAAAATCGAACACGTGGATCTGACAAATCAAAGAAAGGGTCAGCGGCAATTTCCCAAAGTATTGGTTTGATTGAAAGGTTACTATCGTCGTCGTTCGGCGATGCAATGTTTTCGCTCATTAGACTTCAGGTGCTCTTTACTTACTACGAAGTCCCCATCTGTCGTTTGGTGAAAATAGAATATTAAATTAACGGGAGCGTGACATTTGATTGTTCGCTATAGATACATGACAATCGCGCTGGCTTCATGCCACAGGATCGGACGATCCGTGTGGAAAGCACTATGACTGGCAGAAAGTATTCATTTTGCAATCAATCGATGCTTCATCCTTTATCCATGAATTATCGGTTATTGAAAATAACTCAATCTCCTGATTTGCATAGGACGATGTCACTGTGAGGAACGCCATATGGTTGATTGAGGTGGGCAAGGCAAACGGTGGCATCACAAAAATTGCTGACAAATCCTTGCATCTTCATACAAACTTTGTCTGACCAAGCAGTTGCTTGATTTTGGAAATAAGAATTGATAGAGTTAAAAAACAATAAATAAAAAAAAACTCCGCTTTAATGAAAATGTCTTAACTCCCGTTGCAGTGATGGTTGAGCCGGTCACTATGAAGCTGTCCAGCGGACCGGGAACCCTGTGTAAGGTTTGCGGCGATCGGGCATCCGGTAAACACTACGGTGTTCCTTCCTGTGACGGGTGTCGCGGTTTCTTCAAGCGTAGCATCCGAAGGTACAACTTGTAAATACGCCGATCAAACGTTTGGCCATAGAAAAGAAATAACTTATGTTTTTCTTCTGATTTTTGTCTGTCTCCAATTTCCCAATCTAGGAATTTGGAATATGTATGCAAAGAAGGAGGTAAATGTATCGTCGATGTCTCCCGACGTAACCAGTGCCAGGCGTGCCGATTCGCCAAATGCTTGCAGGCGAACATGCGTAGAGAAGGTAAGTGTATCTGAATGAAAAAGCGTTAACCATTTAATATCATGCATGATAAGCAGCATTGCTCATTTATCAAAAGCTACAATAACCAGAAATCACGCTTTTATTTAAATAGTTAAATTCGATTTTCAAATTTGGCTGAGTCAAAGGTACCCGAGGTTATACAGCTCGTTATAAGCGTTAGAGTTGATTTGCCCAGAGCTATGCTCTGATTGCTCATTGTTATAACGCTTCTCTATTCAAAAATATTTTTACATTGTTTGTTCATTTTCGTTTACCATGCGCTTAGTCGAAATTACCAAGGAGTATTTAAATAAAGTAGCCCGAGAGCCATATTGGTTTTTTTTGGGACGTCACAAAAACGATTGTATCGACAATGTATATGAGACTGGCTAAAATTTCTAAGAAAAACGCGTTTTGAACGAAAATGAATTCCAATTTCATTTTGATTGTGTTGTAAGGCCTCTATTTCATTATGTTATGAAGTTATTTGGTCCTTTGAAGATTGCATTGAGCATTTTTTTTCTTATTTTATTAATGAATGTAATGCCATCTTGAAGCTAAAACGTGCAAAAATGAAAAAAAAATCAGCTTTAAAAAGATCTAGCTACAGAAAGCGAAATAAGAATAGTACCACTATGTGTTTTGCTTGTTAAAATATGAATTATTGGAAATCACGAAAATTTTCTTCTACAGTTTATTCTGAATTGTTTTTACGGATAAATCAAGCATAAATTTACTTTGTTTGGACGTAGCAGTTGGCGTTGAGGGCAAAAACTGTGAAAAAGGGGTGCGAAATAAGAAATAGTACCACTTGAGTTTTGCAACAAAAACAAGATTATTTTTAAAAATTTACTGTGTAAAAGTGAATAATAATGCTTCTACGAAATCTATATATATAAAAATGAATTTCTGTCTGTCTGTCTGTCTGTCTGGCTGTCTGTCTGTCTGTCTTTCTGTCTGTTCCCTATAGACTCAGAAACTACTGAACCGATTTACGTGAAACTTGGCAGGTGGGGGTATTGGAGGTCGGGGAAGGTTCCTATTATTGTTTGGGACCCCTCCCCCTTACAGGAAGGGGGGGAGGGGTCTCCCAAACAAAAGACAATTTTTTGCATAATTCGACAACCAATCACGCAAATGGTATCAAATTGGCATGGGGTGGTATTTGGGAACGGGGAATATTTCAATTAATATGAAGTACCCCTCCCTCCTCTCAGTATGGTGATAGAAAAGGGGGAGGGAGGCTACCTTACAATTTTTCATATAACTCGAAAACTAATCAAGATATTGGAACCAAATTTGGCATCGGAAGCTATTTGGATACGAAAAATAAGTCAATGATTATTTGAAACCCCTCCCTCTTTGCAGTTGAAAGGGGGAGGGGACTCTTTCATTTTTTTTCACATAACTCAGAAACTAATAAAGCAAATGGAACCAAATTTGGCACGGGAAGGTATTTGGATACGAAACATATTTCTATAATTATTTGAGACCCCTCCCTCTTTCCAGTGGGGAGATATAAAGGGGGGAGGGGCCCCCTTTTTAATTTTTCACATAACTCAAAAACTAATCAAGCAAATGGAACCAAATTTGGCATGGGCGGATATTTGAAACGTGACATGTTCTTATGATAGTTTGAGACCCCTCCCTTCTTCCAGCGGGGAGAAAGGAAAGAGGGAGTAAAGTTTCATACAATTTTTGTTGCATAACTCAAGAACTACAACAGCAAATGGAGCCAAATTTGGCATGGAACGATATTTGGGTACGAGAAATGCTTCTATGAATATTTGGTATCCCTCACTCCTTCAAAGAGGTAGATCAAAAGGGGGAGGAGAGATCTCCCTTACAATCCTCAGTATAACTGGAGAGCTGATCGAGCAAATGGAAACGTATTTGGCATGTGAGGGTATTTGGATACGAGAAATGTTTCTATTATAAATGGAAGTCCCACTTTTTTAAGCGGAAAGATATTAAAAGGGAAAGGGGGGCTTCCATAAAATTTTTTAGCATAACTCGAGAATTAATCGAGCAAATGAAACCAAATTTGGCTTCAGAAAGTATTTGAGTACGAAAAATACTTTTATGAATAATAAGTTCTCCTCCCTCCATTCAATGGGGAGAACGGAAGGGAAGGATGGTTCTTCCTTTCAAGTTTGTGCATAACCCAAAAATTTACTACACAAATAAAACCAAATTTTGTATGGGATGGTATTTCAATACGAGAAATTTTTCAATGTGAAACAATTTCTTTCTTGCAGTAGAAGGATAGAATTGGGAACATAGGAAGGGAAAGGAAAGCTTATATTTAACTTTTTTTTACAAAATCCGAGAAATGGACAAAACTTAACATGGAAAACCATTTTGGTTTTCCATTATTATTCTATGATTATCTGACACCATCCTCCTTTCAGTGAGTAGGTACATTGTAGGAGGGAGGTTAGCCCAATACAATTTTGTTAGCATAAGTTCTCAATTTATGCTAACAAACGAGGCCAATAAATGGAAACAAATATGGCATGGAGGCTTTCATTTAACCATTTTTTTTTTCTACAAAATCCGAGAAATGGACAAAACTTAACATGGAAAATCATTTTGGTATAATTCTATGATTATCTGACACACCATGCTCTATTCAGTGAGTAGGTACATGGGAGGAGGGAGGTTAGCCCAATATAATTTTGTTAGCATTAGTTCTCAATTTATGCTAACGAAGCCAACAAATGGAAACAAATATGGCATGGAAAGGTACTTGGCTGCGAGATATGTTTCTACGATTGTTATAGACCCTTTCGCTTTACAGTGTAGAGAGGAGATAAAAGGAGGGGGTTCCATATAAATTTTGTTGTAAAGCTTAAAAGCTTATCAACCAATTTAACAATATTTGATACAAGAAGATTTTTGGGAATGAATAAAATTGGTATGATTATTAAAGATCACCCCCTATTCAGCAGGGGGGGGGGGAAGGATAGGAGGGCTCTCTTATCAGTTTTCTAGCATAAATCCAGAATATATCAAGCAAAAATCACCATATTTTATCAGTTGAATTATTTGCATACGATTTTTTTGAGACCCTTCTTTTTTAGGGCAAAGCTTAAAGAAACAGATTAAAATTATCAGATTTTTAACACAAATTTATGGATCAAGATTCAGAATATAAGTTTAAGTTATTTTTGGATTGCCAACCGAACTTCCACCTGCAGCTCTCATTTTATAGCGGTTGCTTATGAATTATGTTATAATTTGATTTAAAAAAATGCCAACAAAACAGTAAAAATTTGAGTAAATTCTGAAAATATCATTCGATTTTGAAAGGTGTAGCAAAGCACACCGGGTCAGCTAGTATTTGAATAAATAACTGCATTCTAAGGAGTTTTTCAGAATTCCAAAGGTTTTCAAAGGTTCAAAAGGGGGTTTTAAGGGATGCTCCTCTAGCGTTAAGGAATTTGATATTTGAGCTATAATACTTTATCAAACTGCTTGATTTCTTCATTAACATTCATAAGTATGATGCAAAATGATGAAACATAGATGAAAATCAAAAAAAATCAAGAATTTAATTTTGATGTCAAACGACTGGCGTTATCTAAAAAAAGAATGTTCGACCAAAAATCGGCTCCCGATTTATAAAATTGTTACGGAATCCGAAAAAAGGACCGACCTGGAACTTTGGCGACGAATTTTAGCATGAAAACACGGATACGAATTGGAACTTTGAACGTTTGAACCCTTGCCCAACAAGGCAAGCTGGCTCAACTTGCTAGAGAAGCTAGCCGACTCAAGCTTGAAATTCTGGGACTGAGCGAAGTCTGTTGGCCTAACACTGGAGAACACAAGACACAGTCCGGGCGAGTCCTGCTTTACTCTGGCATACGGGAAGAAAATGATACTCGAGAACGAGGAATTGGTTTCCCGTTAAGCCCGCAGGCCCATGCGGCCCTTATAAGATAGAAACCGATAAACGAAAAATAATCGAAGCCACATTTAGAACACGGGTTAGAAACCTTACAATGGTTCAGTGTTATGCGCCAACTAACGTTGTCGATTGGCAGGGGAAAGAGCAGTTTTACAGTCAACTGAACAGCGTGGTTAAGAAAATTCCAAAGGGTGACATTCAAATCCATTTGGGCGACTTCAACGCAAAGATTGGCTCCGACAATCAGGATTTGAGCCTCATGGGGCGCCATGGCCTGGACAGATGAGCGAAAACGGAGAGCTGTTTGAAGAATTTTGTGACAACAAAAACATAGAGATCGGTGGATCGCTCTTCCTCCAACGACCATCACATAAGGTCACTTGGGTATCCCGAGATGACCGAACAGAAAATCTAATGGATCACATCTGAATCAGCCGAAAATGGAGAAGGAGCCTTCTTGATGTCCGCAACAAACGAAGCGCAGACATTGCATCTGGCCATCACCTCGTCCTTGGCGAGATGCGACTGATATTTTCGTGTGTCCAACGGCGCGAGGAGAAAGTCGAGTGTCGATACGACGACCGCCGATTGGAGAATCCAGAGGTGGAAAGGGCATACGTTGAACAGCTAGAATCCCGAGCCTCGGAGCTGCCGACAGACGGAACAGTCGAAGAACAGTGGTGTGGAATCAAGAATGCCTTTATCACGACGAGCCATGGTACTCTCGGTAAAGTTTGTGGAAGAAGAAGAGAATGGGTGTCGGATGAAACTTGGAGGATGGTCGATGATCGGAGAAAGGCGAAAGTCGGAATTGAGCACGCATGTACCGGGTCAGCCAAAGCAGCCGCCCGCTTACGATATGCGGAGCTGGAAAAGGCAGTTAAACGAGCTTGTAGACGAGAAAAGAGAGCCTGGACAATCTCCCTAGCCGAAGAGGGAGAAAGGGCCGCCGCCAATGGAGACATCCGATTACTTTATGACATTACTCGCAGCCTTAGTGGTGCAAGGACTAATGGTAGAATGCCGCTAAAAGACCGAGCAGGTTAGTTATTGATCGATCGAACAGATCAGCTCAAACGATGGACTGAGCACTTCGAACAACTCTTCCGAGTCACAAATATCGATGGCCAATAGAACCCGCAGCTCTAAGCGCCAGAATAAGTCGCATAAATGGTGCAACTCGGAAGCGCCCTCGTTGGCTGAAATAGAAGCGGCAATCAAAGACATGAAATCCAACAAAGCACCTGGGATCGATTTTATCCCTGCTGAAATGCTGCCGACGCCGACGCTGCAAAATGTTGCACCTTCTTTTCGCTGACATTTGGGAAACTGCAATATTCTCGGCCGCTGGATGCAGGGTATCCTTGTAAAGCTCCCGAAGAAAGGAGACCTGACCGAGTACGGTAACTGGCGTGGCATAACTTTGATCTGTACAACCCTCAAAGTACTCTGCAAAGTGATCCTGAACAGGAATCAGGAGAAAATCGACGCTAAACTCAGACGGCACCAAGCTGGATTCCGATCAGGAGGATCATGTGTGGACCACATTGCAACGCTATGAATCATACTGGAACAAATCAACGAATTCCTGGAATCTCTTCTGCTGGTGTTCGTTGATTTCGAAAAAGCATTCGACCGACTTAACCATGAAAACATCTGGGCGGCTCTCAATCGCATCCACACAGTATAAAAGTTACAAATTAGGTCTTAAATAGCCTTCTGTGAACTTCAAGTTCCAAGAAGTTCCTCAAATAGCCTTCAGTGAACTTCAAGTTCCGAAAAGTTCCTCAAATAGCCTCTTTTGAGACATGTCCGCCATTTTATGAATATGAAATGTGAACGAACATCACAAAAGGGCATATAAAAAATAAATCATTTTTTGAAGCTTGGAAATTGTTGAAATGTATAATTTATTTTGAAACTTCCACTCAGAACAACTTAAAGCTAACTCGCAAATGATTGTTTTTGAAAAGAGTAACTATTTTGACTTTACAAAATTTCGTCCAACTGTATTTAATTACCACGAATTTATCACACATATAAAGTCAGTTGAAGCAATTCATTAATTAAATATCAAGATAAACTCAAGAATTTATACAATTTCATGCTTAACGGTTTTAAACATGGAATGCCATTTTTTTAAACCGATATTATTTTAACCGATGATTGATTTATATGCCGTTTCGTAATGTTTCTTAGTAATAATCAACATACATACGTCTTTGCTGCTGGTCGCAGGTAGCAAGCATATAACCACTTCGAATTTAAGCTGCCGGCAAGGCAACATCTAGGCATGGCCCAGTGGCCGCGTGTTTGGCTATCATCTCGGAGGATCGGGTTCAAATCTGGTACCAGGACTATTTTTTCCATTAGGTTGTTTGATTGCTTGAGTAAGCGAATCAAATAATTGTGTAGCAGAACTGTCGTGCGTGCCGGCATTTATCAAACAAAGATCAATTGAGGGAGGTGATGGAAGGAATAAAGATGGATGCCGAGAAACCGGTAGCACCACATGGGCTTTTTTTTCTTTTTCTTTTTCTAGGATACCACATGGGCTGGTGGTGACCAAAGTAAAAGAGAAAATGAGAATTATTTTTTGTTTTTACTGATTAAACGTTTATTTGTGGGCTGAATAGAAAGGCCGTTCAAATCTATAATGGAACTTCAAAGTTTCAATAAGAACTTAAATTTTGGGCTGAATAAAACGAACTTCAGCACATTGATTATGCTGATTAAGCTTTGTTCAACCTTTTTAACGAGACTTTAGGTTGCTTGGGTTATTACCGCAACTTTTTTTCTAATCGTAATGGATCAGATTCTGACTGGATTGATTGACCGTACTCCCAACCGAGGATTGCCGTGGAATCCTTCAACAATGGAGCAACTGAACGACCATGACCTGGCTAACGATATTGTTTTGCTCGCCCAAACACAATCGGATATGCATAGCAAACTCGACGTGATTTTTGATAGTCGAAATTAATTTGGCCGCGGGCCATAAGGTTTTTGAGCCCCAAAGGCTCCTGAACATATGCACACTTTTTTTTTCCTTCGATATGCATAAAGAGCCCACAGGCGCATCCGTGATGCGAAATTTTTATAAAAAAATTCAGTTTCTGCTGGCTGCTCATAATAAGTCGATTTTGGTGGAAATATTAGCCACCTATAATCTAGATGATTTTATACTTAAACATGATTTTCTACTTAAAAATTCTAAAAATTAAATTTCCATTTTTTTTCGGCGAAGTATTAAAATATTATTGGTCGTTATTGAGGTGAGAGAGAGAGAGAGAGAGAGAGAGAGAGAGAAATTTGTTGAATTTACTCATTCTAAAAAGAGTGTAAGTGCAAAAATGATCACGATGGTTCATTATTCAATTATCTTTGAGGATTTTTTTAGATCTTCTGAGTTTTATTTTCATAATTCAACGTTCGAACGATAACAACAGATTTAAAACTATGTCATTAAAACAATAAGATTTGAAAGACCACCATCGACGAAAAAATATCCGTTTGTCTGAAAGTTTTCGTTATTCAACCCAAAATAAAAGGGTGATTTGCCTATCGTTGGCCCCTCACCCATTGTTGCACTGAACGACTTAAACTGTCAATATTTCAGCTGGTTTTCAACTTATTTCCAAAAATATAACTGAATCATGTTAATTGGAATGTTAACTGATGAAATGAGGCATTTCGCGATAATTTCTGTTGTAAAATATCCATCTAACGACATTTTTAATTTGAGGTTGTAAATGAGGTTTTACGTCAGAACAAAACATTTTTCGTATCGGTTTTCTCTACAAAACGTTTGTTGAACAATTCTAACCCCATGATTTCGAAAAAAAAACGATCCAAGTATAACCAGCTGAAAAATCGGGTCGTGCTACAATTGCAACGTGCAACGCTCAACTTCCTCTTGACCCATTGTTGTATATAAGTCCGCTGCAAAATTTGTATGGAAAATTCAAATTTATTAATTTGTATACTTCCAAAAACTTTTTTTAGCTGCCACAAATAGCAATAAAAATTTTGGAAGCAATTCATTGAGTCCTGAGTACGCGCAACGTGTTTTGATTTATAAGGAGGTTTGTACGGGAAATGAAAATTTTAATTCAAAAATCACCAGAGATGTACTGAAAGTAAAATTTTTTTTTTTGAAATATTTTTTAGTTTTTTATATACATTTCAAGTGAACCAAAACCAAAGCTAACTTGCACCTTAGAAATGGTATTCGATATCACACAAAAAAACAAATTAAATATTTTTAAATTTTAGTGTCTTTGATAGCTTTTTTGAAAGCTGTTTAACCGTATGATGAAAATGAAAAAAATCGCAATTAACTGCTTTGCATAGCCAATGAATTAGTTGAGTTATAAAACCTTCGCAAAACTTGTCATGAAATTATTGAAAGCTCCAGCAAGCAAAGCCTGCTATGTTACAATACTTTTCAATGGATTCCATTTTTTTATTGTGAAATGGTTATAACTTTTTTCGTGAATTTTTTTGCTTTTTCTCATGTTGGCAAAACATGAAACTTAAGAATAGCTAAAATCACTAATACTGCTTTGGCTTTAAGGGACTACTTTTCTATCAAATTTATAAGGAAAACTCCTTTACCCTGACCATTCACTCAACATTTTATGCAAAGAATCTGAAGAATAAAAAAAATTATATTTCATGTCAACAGCGGAGCCCTTGATTTCGATAATAATGTTGTCAAAATATTGTACAATAGGAAAACTACGACCATAAATCCCAAAAAACTCGAAGTCGAATGTTGGAAGACCCGAAATATTACTTATCATGTGCAATTTTCTCAGAAATTCAAATCTGCCATCGAGCTCGACCAGAGACTTTTAGTGAAACTTTATTTGGCCCTTATCACTAATCACTAATCATACTTCCACAGCCAGAACTTATGTCTGAGTCCCAAAGAATAATACTAGTGTGTAATTATTCTTCTTGTCTTTGATCATGTTTTTGTTTACTTTAACATAAAAACGTAAAAATAATCAAAAACATGAAGTGGTTGGGCCTACCATGGAGCAGAGAACGCAGAGACATCCGGAACATAGGAACAGGAAGAAACGTGGACCACCAGTACCATACGTTTCAAATGGACAGTATCGTTGGAAGCATGCTAAGAAAATTGCTCCTTGATGAAGAAACCATGTTTAATTTAAGGAAACTTCGCCAATCACCAGGACCATTCTAGAGGGGCTGGAAATGATTTATTTAGTACATAGAAATCACAAAACCTTAGAAAAGAAACATTTTGAAGTATTCTTAACTTATTTTTTCTGTTTTGGATTTCAGTGCAGAATCATATCTGGTCATCGACCAAGGATAAAGCGCCTTTACTCGCTCTTGTAAATAAAAAAGAGAAACGGAAAATATTAGTAGCAGATAAAACCTTCCGAGGTCTGTTTGAGCTCGAAAGGTTTTTTTTTTAATTTACCCTTGTAGTTTTAACAATGATTGATAATGAAGTTCATCGCAGGCAATGGCTAAATGAAATCATATTTCAAAGGTAGGGAAAATGAAATTATCAATAAATAAATGTATGTTATTATTTGTTTCCAAAAATACTTATCGTGTACCAGTATTTTTCTTCGGAATAATTCCTCGATAGTTCTTCAGCGTACACGAATTAGAAACCACATTTGCATTGCAACCACACTTACCCAAAAAATTCTTTCTTTTTCTGAGCGTCACTCTTTTACCTTCGAGCTAAACACTTCGGATATATTTTATTTTTTCCATTTTTTACTTTGAACCGTACGCGGAATACAAACGTCCTTGTAAGTTAGACACGAAAAAAATGACACGCATCTCAGCAACCTGAAAATTGTTCCCGCAAGTTTGCCGAACTCGAACTCTTTCTTCCTTTACTTAAGCCACTCGTGAAACCCAAAATACGCTACGTCAATGGTCGCTTCTGCCAAAATTCAGTATTTAACGAACACGATTTTTTTATACTGTCTTATCAAATTTTAGTATGAATCTTTGAACCTGCCCCGTATCCAATTTCTTGCAAATCACAGTTCTGAGCTCTCTCGATAACAACCAACTTCTACGACTCACTTTAGACGAAAGCTGTTTGCGAGTTATACCGAGAGGTCGCACACACTTTTCTTTAAGATTATCGCACCAAATCAATTTTCTTCGAGCGACTGAATTCCTTCATGCAATTTTCCCGGCCACTCCTTTCCTTGAACACTCTTTGAGAACCCAAATAGATATAGCTGGGCCGAACAAAACTATGTCGCTTACGTAGCCACCCGTTTACCAACTTTTAGAATTTAACTCATTTCACGAGGAATTCACGGAACATCCAGTGCACACTTTTGAACTTTATCCCATCCATCAAATTTAGACACTTTTTGATACTTAAATATCTATAAAACGTTGAAAAATTTAAGATTTTATAAAATTTTCACGGGCGGAAAGAAAAACGCGTGCGATTGGCAGAAAACATCGCCTACTCCTCTGAAACTTTATTTGGCCCTTATTATTCAGAAAAATAAAAAGTCATAACTTTGTGAAACTTAATTTGATCAAAACAGATTTTCAGCCGGAAAATTGTTGGGAAAGATATCAATGTGAAATTACCGTTTCTAGAAGTTTGATGAAATGCTACAGAGGTTACGTTCATTAAAAATAATACTAATTTCATGAAAAAGATATTTATCTCAAATTACTTTTTGAACGATTTAGGGTAGATACTCTAGATTTCGACAGGAGCTATTTTTCGACAATTTTTTGATAAAAGGCTTTTGTTTCTATTTGTTGACTCAAGCTATCTATCTTCATATTTTTCTATTTTTGCTCTCCCTGTTTAGTATACGTTGAATATAAAAATTCTTCTAAATAAATTGTTTAAAAGTAGTAAATCAATAGTTCAAAAGTAACATTCTAAATCACCTGTGAAATCCAATGCCATCGACCAAATAAGAATGATTTTGAACCATGAAAAAACTCCCCTTATATTCGATTGAAAGCAACATAAAAGGAATCAATGGATGGATAAGGATCTGAAATCACTCTTTTCGGTAATTTATTTCAAACTTTTGCTTATATTTAAGAAATTTCAACTGTTTTTTAAGCTGTCGAAAACTAGAGTCGAAAATTCACCCAACAATCTATTTTTTGACACCCATCTTCCTGGGTATGTTTATACTGTTTCCATGGTGTAAAAAACGCCGTGAAGTAGACAAGCAATTCTAATATACAAATATTCATATTCCTGTGCTAACAAAGGAGGTGCAAATGTTCTTGTCGAAAACTAAAACTTTTTGTGTCGAAAACTAAAATTGAATGTCGAAAACTAGATCATACAGAGTTTTTAGTAAAAGGATAATAAAAACTTTGCTTTGATAGTTTTGATCAATAAAAAAGGTAGAGAATGAAGAAAAAAGTCTGATTCATAGAACCAATCATATTTGAGATGAAAAACTTCAGTCAATTAATTTATTCACATGGTTTTTCTAACGAAACAAGTAAAAACTGTCGAAATCTAGGTATTTTACCCTATTAAGATTCAAAAAATCAGACCAACGATCTGACACTTTGGGAGAGATGGAGTCCATTTTTAAGCTTTAAATTGATATCTATTATATAAAATTCTCTTGTAACGGTGTTTGTAGTACTACTCCTCCGAAATGACCCAAACGATTCGAATGAAATTATTTTTAGAATATTCTGTAGCCATGCGAATCGGTTTATATCGAATAAAAACAACACAAAGTCGCATCAGTTGTCCGTAATAACTAAATTTGTAGTTTTTTGAATGAAATAAAAGTCATGGCTTCCATTTTTTTGAGATTTTTTTTTTCCTTTGGGCGGTTTGTTTTTCGTCTCCAAGGTCGAGGCGTCGCGAGCTGACGTCGTTAGAAGATGGTAACCATGGCATGGCATACTCATCAGTGAGAATATTTTGGCGCGTATTTCTCAACCAAGCATATTTTCAATGCAAGTGGTGGCGATATGAAGCCTAGATGTGATTTTTTTTGTTCTTGATTCCTAGCTCATTTCTACAGCACATGGTTATGAATGACGCCAAGATGTGACTCAGGTTGCCATTTTGCTGATAGAATAAAACATATAATATTTGTTTTGCCAAAATCTGAAATTGGAAAGTCGGACATCCATTTTTAGAGATTTTCTTTTCTTCGAGGGGTTTGTTTTTCGTCTGCATGGGCGAGGCGCCGCTAGCAAACGTCGTTACTAGATAATAGTAACCAAAGCATACTGTTCATTGATCGCTGGAAAAATTTTAAAATTAGGCGCCTATTTCTCAACCAAGTACCTATATTTCTTATGCACGTGGGGGCGATATGCAACCTAGATGTGTTTTTTTTCTTGCTTATTTTATTTGTACACAACACATGGTAATAAATGACGCCTAGATGTGACACGGATTGATATTTTATCGATCGAATCAAAACCATATAAACGATTTCAAATATCAAAACCATTTTTAATTCGTGTTAATTTAAGTAGTAAATTGTTGCCAAAAAATATGAACTTGGTAAAGATAAATATGAAATAATGTTATGACACTTTGAGGACGTTTAAAAATAAAAAAAATGGGAAGCTTTACATTCAATTTCTTATAATCCAATACGCCTAGAATGCTAGACACATTATCTGAACAAGAGTCTATTCTCTTCTAATTTGTTTATTCATATAGGATTTTAACCAACTTGGCCATTCGTCCTCTCAACAAGAGTCTGTTCTTTGAAATAGATTAGATAGAATTGAAGTTTTAAAAGGACGAATGAACTATTTGATTTTTTGCAAACGTAAATTGAAGTTATCAATAAAATAATTTACTTTTTAATAACAAAAAGTGAGGATATGCATTTTCCGGAAGAATTTCTAACTATCAACTATCAAACTAATTAAGCAAACTATCAACTTTTACAAAAATGTATGCATTATTTCTTCATCTAAAAATTGTTGGGCCCAAAAAAAATTTTGATTAAATAAACTTAACTTTTTTTTTAAATCATTCACCAAAACTGTGTACACGTTTACTGTTTGTTTATACACAAGTACAAATTTAACATGAAAAGTGTGTTTTTATTTACATATTTTGGCTATATAGAAGAGACTTTTGATTCTCTTTTTTGTTGAAAAGCTTTTTTGTGATTGATATTCCAGGGGCAGCAGATTTTTATGATAAACTTTTAATATGACCTGATAGTGTTAAAAAAATATTAATTCCTGTAATTTCTTAGGTGAAATAAGTGAAAACGCGCAATTAAGCTATGAAACATCTACAATTTAAGAATTTTATCTTCAAAATGGTCAGAAAGGATATCCCGAGTGTTGAATCTGAAGCTGATATTCAAAATTATTATAAAGGTCTTTGTAAATCAAGGTCTTTTGGTTGAACAGCATTCAGTGAAATTGAAGTACCAAGCATTAATTTATTCCGGAGAAAAACTTAGGATATAGCAATAAAAGTTGATTTAACAGACAAACAAGAACAAGTATTAAATTAATTTTAAAGTATTTTCACTGACGCATCTAAAAAGACCTATGTGTTTTCACTTGCCCCAATAAATGGGACAAATACATACTTCGATATTTCTTTTTGTCAACATAACTAATATTTTTTTTGAAAATATTACTTTTTCCAGAGCATATGAAAGTTGAACTGTGGTGATATTCGTTAGGATTTGACCGGTGTTTCATTTTTGAAAATTAAGATTTAAAGTAAAAAAGACACATAATTTTTATTAAGGTTTTGTTTATATGATAATTTCCAGGAAATAAAATGAACTCATGAAACCATCGTAGCCTGAACAGATTATTTATTTTCAATCTATTAAATTTAAAAAAAATCTGCTTATCAATTAAATGTTATTAAATCTTAAAAATATAACGTAATCCTAAATGAAATCACAGATCACCACCAACAATGTTCAGGAAATTTAGAAATCAGAACTGCTTGAATAAAAATCTTTAAAATAATGGGTGAATATATCTAAACATATGTTTTCCTCTTTTCAAAACCAATCGTTTCTTTGATTCATTGAGTTAAAGTTCAAAGGAATTAATTTGCATTTTTTGTTTGAATAAAAAAAAGGAATTAGCAATACACAAAATCACCAGATTTAATACCATGACAAGTGCTGTTGGGAAAACTTTAAGTTGAAATTTGTAAAGTCCGTAACTTAAGTATCAGGCGAAACTTTTTGGAAATGATTTGGCGAAAATATGGATTTTAATTCAAACTGCTTCGAAGCATGTGAATGGTGAATAATAAGCTGTTTGAAAATGGTTAGTAAAAAATCTTTCCTTATGTGTTCCATTTCTACAGCTATAAAAAATACACCATCCAAAGCTTATTGGGAGCTGAAAGCGCTGCGCTAGGCAAAATATTCGGCAAATACTCCAAAAATTGTCCCGATATTAAAAACAATATAACAAAACGAAATAAATCTACTGAATGGAATACAGCAAATGAAACATACATAGGTACATATCATCAACATACAGTTATTACAAAAATTACAGTTACAAAAATTGGATTTTATAAGACCCATTGAGTTTAAGTTCTTTGGTTTAATTTTGATAGAATTATGCGGGACGATTCGAGTAAAGGGAAAGAAGGGAAATGTAAAGAAAACTAGGAAAAATAGAAAATGGACGCCGAATTGAACATGGTAAGACGAAGTTTACCGGGTCTGCTAGTTCATTATGTAAAAATCGATCTCCCAAGTGAATGCTAAAGTAATTATTTTATAAAATGACATCTTCTTCATAGGAGTAAAGCGGGGCAAAATAGATCGCGTCCTTTCATCCTTTCACCTGTAAATAGACACTTAAAAAGTATTTAATACCTTACAGCTATGGAATTGCAATGGCATAGAATTTTATGTTAGTAAAACATATGAAGAAAAAAAAGCTCAATACTGGGCAAATAAGGTAAAATAACACTTCACTCAGATGACTCCGGTAAAATTCAGCGGTAGATTAAGAGTTTCTTTCAAACCGGCGCGGCTTTTTGTTTTTTTTTTTAGATTTTGGGTCTGAATTTTCCCATTGTGCATTGGACGGTTTATATGGAAGAGCCCCCTAAAAAGGGGGAGTCTCCAAATTGGATTTCATTAGAACTAGAAGTTCTTATAATAAGCTTCCTTTACAAATATCAGCCTCTTCGACCACATGGTGGCAGAGCCTTAAGAAGGTTTTTAAAATGTGCAACCATTGGGACATAAGGCTCGACATTAAATTTTCCTGTGCAACTATTGGGCACAGACAAGCTGTTTCAAACGATTTTTTAAATTTTTATGTCACTTTTTTCGAACACTTGAGCTTTCAACCAATTCTGCGTAAGTGCAATCGTCAAAAAAAAATCGAGTGAATTCGGTTAAAATGACTACAATACAGCCTAAAAACCAAAATCATGTGCTTACCTGTGCAACGATTGGCAAATCACCCTATACATGGAATGCTTGAATTAAATCTGAAAAATCCTCTCAAATTTTCTTCGCAATCTAGCAATTGATCTAGTCAGTAAAGTATAATTCTCTAAAAATCTATTTAAAAAATTAAGAGAAAGATTAAGCACATAAATTTCTTTTTGGTCTTAAACCAAATGATTCAGCTTGTTTAAATTAAATTCAATTTTTAGAGCTGACCGATAACTTGACATAATGATTTTTATAACACCCAATCAACCTTGGTAAAGGTTTATTTTGCATGATGACATGAAGCTAAAATCACGAAATATCATCTCATCAGAATCATCACGGCTGGTAGGCTCCGATACCAATCTACATCGTTCCGGAAAAATCACTTGCCTGCCCGCTGCAAACACAACAAACAGTAATTTGTTGATCAAGCAATTAAGAAGTGCTCGGAAATGTAAATAACATATTTTCGGGCTCTAGATTTATCTGGTTAGAATGGCACACCATCTCACCCCTCCTCGCTGAACTCGATTGCACCGGGAGGGGTGAAAGTTGAGAGGTCGATTATCTTCCGTGGGGTGACACACAGCCGGAAGCGCTCTTTTCTCGGAACATCGGCAGGAGTTGAAAAGAACATCGTTTCGTTAGAGTGATTTTTTTTTCCCTTCTCTTATTCCAACACTTTTCATGTTCGATTTTGAGGCAAAGTGAATTTGTGTGGCCACAACTTTCTACCCCATGTGATCTGTGGGTTTGGTTCATCTAGGGCTGACAGTGGGTATTAATCACGTCACGAAAAATGTTTTCAGATTAGAAAACTATATTCAAAACCATTGACTACTTACATATTTTGAAAAAGTCATTCAAATTTTATCTCTATGAGTTTATTTATCTTAGCAACTTAAAATCATTCAAGTAACAAGAATAACAATAAACAAGTAACAATTTTAGGCACAATTTTCTCGTATGTTTAGATAACGTGCCGCTATTACCCCTTTTCTGAACATGGATAAAACTGATCAGTGAGAAGGATCACCCTAAAGTTGAGGGCCTAAACAGCCTAAACATCCAGCCTGCCACGTGTGGTATCCCAAAAGCGAAACTGTTTGGTGGTTAAACTTTTTTTTCTGAACATGATTGCTGTGAACGAGGGTCACGTGTTCGATTTTCCGACTGCGATGACAATTGTCGAATGTCGTAGGGAAAAGGCAAAACAAAAAAGGTGTGGGTGCGATTTGTGGTGTAAATGTAAACATATTCCATCGCCTGTGCTTGTGTTCCGGGTACTTGTGCCCTAATTGCACCCTGAGAGAACGCCACTGATATGACAAGTGTTTGCCGACTAAAAATCCGAAGATGCAAGGCATACGTTTCAGGAATCAGGAATATTGGAAGGCATCCACGAAATGTCACCCACAGTTTGTTTGATGTGTCTTGCTGACTATTGATATTTTGATGGGTTAGCCGCCGTTTTTTATATCCGAAGTTAGCCAAACCAGCATTGAAACAGGAAACGGCCTTTGTCACAAGGAAATTTTTGGAAGTTGATGGTATTATAAAAAGCAAGATAAGATGGTTACAAGAAGTGAATTTTTCAGCACGAATCGTCAATTTTCGCAACGAGACTGAGTGCTCAAAAAATCGAGTTTTCAACGAGTTGCATTCAAAATATTATGCAAGTTCAAAAAAATCCCTAGAATATCCATAACCAAACTAACAAGTAGCCAATTTTAACAAATAACCTCAGGTAGTCGACCAAGTCATTGCTCTGAAATATTTATATATCAAAAACTTTCTGAAAGCATGGATCACTACAAATCTGGACGCATTAAAACGGGTCTATCTCGGAGCTATGTAAACGAAATAAAAATGTTTTGTACTTGAAATGTAGGGTTTTTATTGCACTTTAAAGGAAAAATAATAAAAAAATTATTCCGATGTTGTTTTGATGAATTTTCGAACTTTTGGTTGAGTATCACTCATTATAGTTTGAACACCCTATTCGCTGACCTCAGCGGCCATTTTGTTCCACAATCTTTTCATCTACAATCTTCATCTTCTGCTTGACAATTGCCCAAAATTTTTCGATAGAGCGGAATTGAGGGCAGTTGGGTGGGTTGATGTCCTTTTCGACAAAATCCACCCGTTGGCCCAATACCACTGTAGAACCTCCTAGCTGAAGTGGCAGCTTGCCAAATCTGGCGAAAACTTAACTAGTCCTTTGTGAGATCTAATGTACGAAAAAAAAAGTTTTTCAGGCATTCCTCCTTGTAAATTTCGGAGTCCATCCCAAGTAACCAAAAGTTCCATAAAACAGGTTCTTAAAAGCTTACTCAGCTTTGTTAAACGAATGAGTAGCATTCTACTCAGCCTCAAATTTAAGTTCTTATCGATACTTCTAAAGTCCATAATAGAAGCTGAGTAGAAGGCTATTCAGCCTCCACATGAGACCTAAAAAAATGATTTATGAAAAAAAGAAAAAATCCTTTTCTTGCTATGGTTTTGATGTTGCTTTGAATGTGAATGAGTTTCATACTTACTTTAAAAATTTTCATGCTTGGAGATTTGAACTTGAACCGGGGTGAAAACTGAACACGCTACCTCTGTACCATGGCCAATGCTTAGATTGCTGTTATTTTAAACATCAATATGAAATAAACTTAGAATTATCGACTTTTCAAAGCAGGCGATAATTAAAAATGTAAACATTCGTACTTGATCACCACAGGATGTTTCAACTTTTTCCAAAACAAACTAGGAGGAATTGAAATTGAACGTGAGTATTTTTATGTTTTAAGTTGTTTTTTTGTAATTAATTTTCTTTCTATCTGTTTTCTATTTTAGTTTAAAAAATAGAGAGCGTTTAATTCCTCATCAAGAGTTCTCCCAACCACGATAATGAAACTTTTCGGACCTTGTTCAACTATAAAAAAGGCATACAGAAATTTCGAACCCAGCGTATCCTATTACAGAATAAATTGCCGCTAGTTGCAAGAGGCTACCGTCGATACAAGCCGGTAATTACGTTGCTCCAGGTGCAAGAAGAAAAATCAAATTGTAAACGAAAAGATGTGTTTTTCGGTTAGTTAAATATGAATATTCTTTAAAATGCAAAACAATGTGAAAAATATATAAGATTTATGTCATTTTTCCATTTTGATTAAAATAGTTGATTTATTTGTGGGTTAAATTCGTTGTACTTGTAGAGACGAACCAGCTAAAGGCTGAATAATAAAGACAAAAAAATCGTTGCTCGTACATTCGAAGTTCTGATATTCTGTTATTCACACTTGTGAAAAATCTCAACGCTAACGTCTGTATTGAAATTCGATATAAGTTCCTCATGGAACCAAAAAGCTCGTAACAAGTTCTGTTTGGAACCAAAAAGTTCGTAAGAAGTTCTGCATTGAACCAACAAATTCGTAAGAAGTTCGTAACGAAGCACGACGAGCCTTATTGAATTCTGGATTTTTTAAGGTACTTGGAACGCACAAAAATGTTCTATGCTACTTGTTTAGACTTTTTATGTTCGGTCAGAAGTCCAAATAAAGCACCTATTTTCATTTCTCCTGAGTACCTTTTACTCAGCCAAATGTGAACTTCTAATGCACAAGATTAAGTATCTATGTGACTTGTGGTTACTTGGGCATGGTCTTGTTTTTCACAAAAACCGGAATTTTTCGTCCGCAGCTGCAAATACCTTGCCAGATCAAACACTTTCTTGCAAACTTATCAGCAAAAACGAATTTGAAGTTGCCGGGGACATCACCATGACCAGTGCAGTGCACCACTGCAGTGGCTTTACATAATTTTTGGCCAGAAAGCTGCCCAAAATCCATCTTCACGTACGTTTCGCCATCCATGAGGATGCATCCGTCGAACTTCGTTGGAATCTTCTTGTATAACTTGCGGGCACGTCCTTTGGCTACTAAATTCTGTTTCAATGTCCGGTTTGGTTGCTTACTGGTCCGATAGGATCGTATTCCTTCGCGTAGACGAATTCTGCTGACGGTGCACCGGTCGGCGTTGAATTTCTTGGCAATGTCATAGTCCGACTACCCTGTGTTTTCCTTGATCGTTCTCAACACCTTCAAATGCAGTTTCCGATCCTTAATTCCACTATGACGCTCGGTATGAACCTGCCGATCTATAGTACGCATCTCACGGAAACGTTTGAGAACGCTACACACGGTTGATTTAACCATTTTTAACGATTTCGCGATTTTTGAACCCGACCACGTCGGGTTTTTGACGTGGGTGTTCAAAATTTATTTTCATCTCGCGGCTTCCATCACGTGTAACTTTTTTGAAACAAAACGAATCGTAATGAAATTTTCAGCACTGGTAGAAGAAACATTCCTCTACAAAGTGCTGCCAAAACATTCCAGATCCGACAACTAGGAGCACTATGGTAAAATAAATACCCAAGTAACCAAAAGTCGCATAGATACTTAATCTTGTGCATTAAAAGTTCACATTTGGCTGAGTAAAAGGTCCTCGAGAGAATTGAATATAAGTGCTTGAATCGGACTTCTGAACGAACATGAAAAGTCTATAAAAGTAGCATAGAACAATTTTGTGCGTTCCAAGTACCTTTAATAATCCAGGATTCAATTTGGACTATCGTGCGTCGTTACGAACTTCTTACAAATTTTTGGTTCCATGAAGAACTTCTTACGAACTTTTCGGTTCGTTGCAGAACTTGTTACGAAACTTTTGGTTCCATGAGGAACTTCTAAAGAACTTCAATGCAAACGTATAAATTATATTTAAAAAAATAAAAGAGTGCCCGCTATCCGATGATGATTTTCGGTGCTGTGCCAAGGTGGAAGCTGGAAAATGATGTTCTGAATCCTCTGGATGGCTTTCTTTAAAAATAATTGAAATAATTTTATACACGTTGCGATTATAAAACACAATTTGTGAGAAATGTTGACCTTTTCCATCAGTAGATGATGCTGATGTTTGTAAAAAGAAATGTCTGTTGGAATTTTTATGCAAAATGTAAAGAGTTCGGTATCTTAATTCTTTATATCTACTATCTTTGCTTTCTTCTTGTCGCGTAGCAGCTACACCAAATCGGAACTGCATACATTATCGCTGATCGGAAAACCTGTTTGTACATAAATAAGCATCTTATTTCTCAAGCACAGTTTGGATTTCCTGTTGATGAGAGAATAAAGTGATTTAGTGTATTTATTACATTAAGATTAAATATACCAAGTAACATTTAAAGTTTTATAGCAGGATACTAGACAAAGTTTTGGTTTTATAAGGGGCCTGAGGAGTCTATTAAAACTATCGGTGTTACTTGGGATCTTCAATGTGATTAAAAAAAAAAGATTCCGATCAAGTGTGAGTGTGGGGAAATAAAATAAGTTTAGTTTTAGAAGCGTTAGGAGAAATTTTCAACATTTTCATGTTATTCAGAAAGGAATTTTAAATTTTGTTGCAATCTACTTCGTACCACCCGTAAATTTCGACCTTTAGCTGAAAGCAAAGTATCATCAGCAAATAATCTTCAACCTTTTCCTTCTGGTACATCAGGAAGATCAGAAGTAAAAATATTGTATAACATTGGCACAAGTATACTGCCCTGAGGGACACAAGCTCTAATAGGTGTCCTTTCAGAGCATGAATTTTGATAGCTTACTTGCTAAGTCCGGCTTGACTAGTAATTTTGAATAATTTTAGTAAGATATACAAGAAAATCAAATCGAGCTAATTTAGCTACTAACCCTTTGTGCCAAACACTGTCAAAAGCTTTTTCAATATCTAGAAGAGCAACACCAGTTGAATAAGCTTCAGATTTGCTAGCGTTAATCATATTAGTTACACTCAAAAGTTGATGTGTAGTAGAATGTCCGTGACGAAAACCAAATTGTTCATCAGGGAAAATAGAATTCTGATTAATGTGAATCATCATTCTATTCAAAATAACTCTCTCAAATAATTAACTTAAAGAAGGAAGCAAACTAATTGTTCGATAACTTGAAGGCTCTGACGCATTTTTTTCTGTTGTGGTATTCGACCAGATAGCTATTCGATGTCTAGGTGTAATTCCATTCTGGGAATTGAGTAAAATGAGAGTTTTTGGAATTCTCTTTGAAAACTAGGACGTTTTCCTAATGACCAAGAAGACTTTCAACAAGAAGAAGAAGGAACGTCAAATTATGTTTTCCAGTATCAGGATTTACTACCTTTGTAGCACGATAGTTTTTGCTAGCGGCGAAATGAAAATTGCTCTGAAGCAACTGAGTTTTATATCGGCGATTATGCCTTTTTTTTTTGCTGTTTCGTTTACGTTTTGGGTGGAGGATAGCTACCAGCCAAAACCTTGGAAAGTTAAAAAAAAAAACCTAAGAAATGTGTGAAAGAAAATTTAGAAGATTTTTATGTTAATTGTATAACCTATAGGATAGGATTCGAATTATTTTTGAACAATTTTGTATTGTAAAATACGGTCGAAAATGTTAAAAAATCGGATTTTTAAAAGTTAAGTTTTCAAATGAAAACTTTATTTAAAGGATGGAGGTGTTGTGGTATTCGGCCAGATAGCTATTCGATGTCTAGGTGTAATTCCATTCTGGGAATTAAGTAAAATGAGATCCTCGCTGGCGAGTCTCTGTGTTAAGCTCTCAATAAACGAATCGGTCTTCTAGATCTGACATCCGACCAAACCAGACGTGTGTCTCGTGTGTGTTATTTTTAAGAAGAAACAAGTTAAGTTACAAAATTACAATATTTCCCCGGTTACTTCATTTTCCAGGTTTCAAAATTGGTGTTACTTTGGCATTTTTCCATTTATGGAAAAATAAACCAAGTGAAAACATTTATTAAAGACTTTAACTAAAAAACTCAAAGTGCTTTCAGTCAACTTTTTAATAAGAATATAGGAATCCCATTTTCCCCCGGAGCTTTCGTATTTTTAATTTTTTTTGAAAATCAATTTAAGTTCATCAATATTTGTCTCACAAGAACTTTCAAACACAATTTGCTTAGAAAGAATATCATCAAATTCTAGGGAAATTTGAGCATCAATTGGACTTACAACGTTAAAATTAAAATCATGAGCAGACTCAAACTGTTGGGCTAATTTTTAGCTTTTTCTGCCTTAGTTAAAATAAGTTTATATCTTTATTTTTCAAAGTAGGAATTGGCTTCTGGGACTTTTTCAGAATTTTATTTAATTTCCAAAATGGCTTTGAGTAGGGTTTTATGTCCTCTACTGCTTTAGCAAAATTTTCGTTAGAAATAAAATTTAAAAGGCGTTTGATCTCTTTTTGAAGGTCGCAAGAAATAAATTTCAAATAAGGATCCCTAGTTCGTTGATATTGACGTCGACGAATGTTTTCCAATCGTATCAAAAAGACTGAATCTTCTATATCGAAAGAAGGAAGAAGTCTAAATTTGAGACGACTTTTGATGACAATAGCTACACCCCACCTTGTCGGTCAAGTCAATCATTTCGTAAAATTTTAAAGAAAGCATTGCTTTTCAAGTTATTATCTGGCTTTAAAAAAATTTCAGTGATGGCAGCAATATGTATATTTTGAGTTTTCAAAAATAAGAAGAATTCATCTTGGTTAGTCAGCAAAGATCTAGCGTTCCAATTCATGATATTTAAAAATCTATTTGGATCCATGAGGGAATCGTCAAGTCATAATAATTTTGTTGGAATAATTAAAAGAAGTTTGGAAAGCTTCAAACATTGAATTTGCTTGCAACATACGTTGCATCATTTCCGTTAAATTTTGATACAAAATTTTTAATTTTTTCTCGGTAATTTCACCCAAATCAACAAAATTTTTAGGATCAGAAAATGAAGAAGAAGAGAAGGTATTTAAATTTCGGGGATTTTTCTAAGCCTTCGCATGTACGTTGAAACTTGGTTTTTTTCCCATTAGTTATACCCGAAGCGGGCAAGTGTGTGACGCTGAATCAGCACAGGTAACATTAAAATCACTTCGAGCATAACCAAGACGTGATTCCAAGGTTGACGGAGGCTGACCGCGAACGGGCTGCCGGCCTGATGTGTGAAGACAAGAAGAAGGAAAGAGGAGAAGAAACTTTTCTGGCAACTTTGGGATTTTTTCAGCAATAATTTTTGCCCTAACGGGACAGTCTATGGAATTGGAGGAATGATTACTTGCGCAATTCGCAAACTTGAAAAAATCTGTTTGTGGTGAGTGTCGTGACAAAGAGCTTGACAACGACGACATTGAGTTATATTTTGAAGAACATTTGTAGAAAATTTTCGAAAAGGTTAAACATGACTCGACAATGAAACATAAGACGAGCCTTTTCAAGAATTTGCAAATTATTAACCTGATCCTTTTTAAAATGGATCAAATAAAGCTCAAAAGCAAAACCAACACTTCTGGTATTATTCGTGTTGGTTCTTTTCCTCATTTAAATCACTTGAGAAAACTGAAGAACTGGAGAAAACCCTAAAAAATAATTTAATTCGGTTGTGATTTCATCCGGTGTCTGATCGCCGGTGAGACTACGAAGTACAACTTTGAATGGATGATCACTTAAAAAATTGATGTTTTTTATTATTCAAATAATTTAAAAAATCATCATAAGATTCCGCCAATATACGAGCAGTTTCCCTTAGTCCGACCTGAAAAGAAATCTTCATATCTTTGACGGAAGTGACAATTTCTTTCCGAAAGGCATTGAAGATAGGAATCGTGACCGTAATTGGTGGAACCTTTTCATTTTTAAGGACATCGAATGAATTGGAAATTTGAACTTTTTTGGCCGATGTACCTGAATTAGATTGGGCAATCCGTTTTCTTCCGGCTTTCACACCGGTTTATAACCTCCCCATGCTGGAGATAAAAGAGAAAATATTAATAGAAGAAAATGAAAATAATTTAGCACTGTAAAGTGCTGATTGAAAAACAGGTAAGAAAATAAAATAAATAATATATAATGTTGCTGCAGGTACACAGCAACGATACAATGCTTCGACGTACATGTTGACGGATCAACACGTGGTGTTATTATTTCAGATTTCAGTTCAAGGCTATATATAATTCAAAATATTTTTAAAAAAATCAGTGATCATACCACTATTTTGCAAAACGTAAGAATGGGACTGATATCAAGTTATTGTATCTTATTTGAACAATGGAATCTGATTTCACCTTCTTGAAACAAAAAGTATGAACGTTTAGAAAAAAAAAGATCTACATATTGAAGAAACATAGGTGGAAACTACCTCCTTCCCTAAAATGATTTTTAAGCGATTATATCAACAGCCAAGTGTCACACTTCGCGCCATCAGCGCTGATGCGATGCCATTTAAGGGTGACATGGTTATAATAATGCGCGTATGGGAATCCTACCATCTGCAGCTGAAACCATCATCGTTAACTTGTTCAAAGTCATTGTAGTCCTGTAATGCTGTCATTTTATCCCCATATTATAATACAATACCGCACACCATTTACCGAAACATACCGGAAGCACATGTACGCATTCTGAACTTTTTTCCACTTATTTTTTTTTTCCTTTCTCTCAATCTAGCTGTTCAACACGAGCGTGCTCCTCGCAACTGTGGCCCACTTGCCACCCTCAACGGACTCAACTCCTCCGATTTCTACGCTTCCCGGCCGTTTTCGCTGGCACCTCAGACGAATCTGTTCTTTCCACTTCCGCTGCACATCACTGCCTCGTCAGCCTTCGCTCCAATGGATCCCGGAAGATTTGTACCGCCACCCTACGGAACGACGACAACCATGTTCGATCACTTTCCACCGACGGCATTCGGCACATCAATGATACCGCCTGGTCTAGGCACCCTAAAAGCGGAAAAATCCATCCCTGAATCCGTGTTCACCAAGATTACCGGTGATACCACTCCCCCGCATCCGCCTCCCGTTCATTCCATCAGCTCCATTCTGAACATAAGCGAAGCGGCCAAAGAAAACGAGGTCAGTAGCTCGGAGGAGAGCTCATCCTGTCAACCGACACCTTCAGGACTGTCCCATTATGGATCATCCTCATCCTCCAATTCCTCCTCCTCAACCACTTCTTCTTCATCCATCAGCTGCGGCGGGGTGGAGAAAACGGAAATGGAAATTCTTTTCGAAACCGCAGCAAAGCTGCTCTTCCTAGCAGTGAAATGGGCCAAATCGGTACCATCGTTTTTGCAGCTTCCCACAACGGATCAGAAAATCCTGCTCGAGGAATCGTGGGCGGAGCTATTCGTCATAACCGCGGCTCAGTGGGGCCTGCCGATTGATAATGGTAAGTAAGGCGGTGGCTAAAACACGAGTGTGTGTAACGCTATACACAGCAAAAAATTTCTAAAAGTATACGGAATCTAAAACACGAGTGATCTATTTTTTCACAAGTGTAATTAAAAAAAGATGTAATTTTCCCCTACTTTTGATGTAATTTTAGTCTTTTTTTCAAAAAGCGAATAAAAATAAATTGTTTTGGTATAATTTTACATTCCGTGATGTAAAAATAAAGCGGCCAATGAAATTTATATCACAAGCAGTGTAAAATTATATCTATTTGATTTAAAATTGACTGAAACTGTTTGTTTGTGCCATTTGCCTGTCGAGTCATTTTTCGGAAACCGCGAGTGTTTTCGTTCCAAGACGAAGCTCCATCATCTCTATGATAAAAGTGGTAAGTTTTTAAATTAGCAAACAAACGAATGATGTTATTGAAATTAATTAGTTTTTTCTCGATTACAGCGACGGCAGGATTTAAAGTGGCAGGGATCCGGAATTTGATTACCAGGAGAATAATTTGCGTGAACGATCCGAGGCATTTGTAAGCAAAAGCTATCCTGACCCGACAGTGACATATGGATCCGGACCATGACAGTCCGGAACGGAATTCCCCTTGGTCCCCCAGTGACGCTGACTGGTTGGAATATCAGCAGAATGCCCCAGTCTGGTGGTGCTCGTGATGGTGGGTGTACTTTGTTTTTCTTCACTATTGATGTTTTTTTTAAATAAATATTTAATAGTAGTAAACTAGTGTAATTTTTCTTTTCAAAAGGCTAATAATATTCCATAAAAATGCAAGTATCCCGAAAACAAATCTAAAATTTTACATCGCTGTGTATTTTTACACGACAATAAACTGTTCCCTTTCCGTGCATCGTTTTTGGTCTAAATTTACACGCCTCAGTGTAATGATGATGTAATTTTAGATTATAAACGATGTTCCGTTTTCGTGCATCGTTTTCAATCTAAAATTACACGAATTTTTCTTGCTGTGTACGAATCTCGTGTAAAGCCAAATTGCCAAATGTAGTGGAATTCAGCTTTTTACTGCTTTGCTGCATTGATGATAAAAGCTCATAGGGGCCGTTCAAATACACGTAACGCAATTTTCGGTTATTTTCGACACCTCAACCCCGTTACGTAACACATTTCTATCAAATTTTCTATTAAAAATTCACAAACCGTAAGAGCAAGTTTACTGGTGATGAGAAAAAGTGGTAGAAATTTTGACATTTTGAAAATTTTACAATGCAAAAATGTTTTCAAGATCTTTGGGCGTTGTATTTTTTTTACAGTACTGTTTCTATTTCAGCCGTATGTGATGGAAATATTGCTATTTTTGCATTACAGCATGCGAAACTACAACACGTGTTATTAAAAAAAACTTGAAGGCCACAGATCTTGAAAATGTTTTTGCATGGAAATATTTTCAAAATGTGCTGAAAGTGACAAAATTTCTACCACTTTTCCCAACACCAGTGAACTTGCTCTAACAAACTGCTATACCACCTCCCCCCCCCCTAAACGCGTTACGTAATATTTGAATGGTCCCATAAATGAAGAGCTTGAAAACCATGTGAAAAAACTTAAAAAAAAAGTACATCCCAAGTAACCAAAAGTCGCATAGGTACTTAATTTTGTGCATCAAAAGTTCAGATTTGGCTGGATAAAAGGTACTGAAAATGAAAATAAGTGCTTGTTTTGGGATTCTGAACGAACAAAAAAAGTCTAAACAAGTAGCATTGAACATTTTTGTGCGTTGCAAGTACCTTAAATAATCCAGGATCCATTTTGGCTTATCGTGCTTCGTTACGATCTTTTAACGAATTTTTTGGTTCCATACAGAACTTCTTACGAACTTTTTGGTTCCTTGCAGAACTTGATACGAACTTTTTGGTTCTATGAGGAACTTCTATAGAATTTCATTGCAAACGTTTGCGTTAAGATTTTGCCCAAGAGTGAATAACAAAATGTCAGTGCTACGAATATACGAACAACGAATTAATCTTTCAAATAAATCCACTGTTGTAATCAAAATGGATAGATGGCATAAATCTAACATATATTTCACTTTTATTTTGTTTTCACAATATTCATATCTAACCCAAGTAACCAAAAGTTCCATAAAACAGGCTCTTAGAAGCTTACTCAGCTTTGTTTAACGAATGAATAGCATTCTACTCAGCCTTAAATTTAAGTTCTTATCGATACTTTTAAAGTCCATAGTTGAAGCTGAGTAGAAGGCTACTCAGCCTCCACACGAGACCTCGAAAAATAAAAAAATAATGAAAAAAGAATCATATTTTTCCTTGCTTTGGATTGTTATACCTATTTATTCTAATTTAATGTTGCGCTTTAACTGTGAATGAGTTTTATACTTACTTGAAAAATTTGCATGCTTGAAGATTTGAACCTGAACCAACGAGGTGAGAACTGAACACGCTACCTCTGTACCATGGCCAATACTTACACACTTAGAAAAATCCACGTATATTTACTTGTAACAGCATGGGTAGAAGGGAATCGGGTATTTACATGTAATAAAACTGTTTATTTCATGTAAACATCCTTGACATAAGCAGTATTATCACATGAAAATTCGATGTCTTTCTACCCATGCTATTTCATGTAAATTTCCGTGCGGGTCCATTATTATTGTTTACAGTAGATTTACATGTACAACACCATTTTAAAAAATTCTGTGGGGATTAATTGTTCTGTTTTTAATGGAAAACACTGATGATAGTTTACTTAAAAACCTTTATTAAACTTAAAATACGCTTACGAAAACAAAATATTTAACCGCAAAACCCGGCCGATTCAAAATACACTATCACGGGCCTAATTTTTGTCTTCCCAGTAAATTCTCAAATCTTCTCTATCAATCATCTTTTTTTGGATAGCAAGCTCTAAACTTATGTTTCTTCCACGATCAAAAAAGTTCTGTGCATCCATGCGAACTGCTGTCATCAAGTTCTACAATACCGAGATGGGAGCGCAAGCAAACTCCCGATCAAATCAAATTGCCTGTTACGGCGACCCAATGCAGCAAGCAGCAATCGGAACACCATACAGCCGAAAACAACATTTTCGTTTCGCGGAAATCCGTACCAGCCAGTTTATTCCAGCCGAATTTTCTCAACGCACTTGATTCGTTTGTTCTTGGTCACACCTTGGAAGTTTAAACCACGATTCCCTCCAGTAACACGAAAATTTTAATCAAGGTTGTTTAAATGATTTCCACTTTTCCCGGATCGTCAAAGTCGTATCCTCTCCGAGTCCAATCATCCTCTTAAAGTGGAGCTGAGTCCCTCAGTTCGATTTCAAAGGGCGGTCTACAAGTAAGAAAAAAGAGTTCAGAAACACGAGTGTCGTGATAACACATTTTTTATCTTACCGGAGTTCCAATATCGCCACTGGTGTGTTCAGCGCTCAGTACTTCAGCCAGTAAATCGTCCGCATCTTGTTGCATCTGGGAAACAAAATTTAATTAGAAATTTATCATAATTTCACAGTTTTCAATTAGGTAGTTAACTTTGTACTTTAAGAGAAAAATTAATAAATTTTGAAAGCTAATACTGGAATTTAACTTCCAAAGACAATATCTTGTGAATCAAATTTATTGAACAAAAATATAAAATGTTATTCCATGAAATAATATATTTCAACTAAATTGAGGTCCTCTATAAATTATATTTATAGAGAACCTCAACTGAGTTGAAATTGAAACCATTCTATGCTGAAGGTAAGTAACTGATTCGTCTGTTCTGGATTGATTGAATAACCAACCCTAAGCGATCCCCTATCTCTTCGAAGGCCAGCATTTAACCATCAAGGTAACTACAACGTTATTTCCTTAGCATTAACTATAATTTTATATCGATGGGCTGACGTTAAATCAATAAAGAACAATATCATTACAATATCAATATTCGGATATAAAAAAAATGGAAAAACTTGAAAAAAAAAGGAATATAAAACTTTAAAACTGTTTTTAACGAAGTGTTTAGGAATCACATACCTACACATTGCACAAGATCACGGAAAATATTGAATCGTCACAGTTGGTCGTTTCTTTTCTCTGAAAATTATGCAAGCCTGATTAAAACGGCAATCTTACGAGTCATTAGATTCAATCCTGCCAGCTTACAATTGTCTAATTGTGATCAAATCTGAAAATAAAATCAAATATATAGAGATCATCAAACTTCAAACATTTTCATTTAAGCACATAATATTATAGAGAAAAATGCGACAATAAATACCTCTAGAATACCCACTAATTTCAGAATAATTTAAAATAAAATAATAAACAAAAAACTTAATATTAAATTAAATTTCATCTAAGACCTTAATTTCCTCCGAAAAAATGTAAACATCACTGAAAAATAGCAATATCCAAACTTAAGAAGTTGGACCCCCTAGAAACTTGTTAGATGAAAGTATGAAAGCAAAATATTTAGACAAGGTGAATTTTGAGAAGCCTCCACAATGTAGTTCTGATTTTGCGCAGAGATCAAAATAGTTTAAATTAAAAAAAATATATTAAAAATTTTTTTTTTAAATCATTTTTGATAAAAAAAAAATTATCAACCCCTGTTTGTTAAAATTCATTTGAAATGGATTGAGCAATATTCAAAAATGAGTTTGGAAACAAAAATGGAACACAGAGGTTTTTCGTGTCGATGATAAGCGCAGTGTATTAAAATTCAAAGGTGAGTCATTTCACTCACTATGCATATGTTGGTTAAAGGCTTTTTGTTCTGGAGATAGACAAGGTCATATAGAGGAAAACGGGAAAACCCAATTAAAAAGTTATATTGAAAATTTTGAAATGAGAATTATCATTAATTGAAATTTGTAATTTGTACTAAATAAATATTTTCAATTCAGTAAGAAATATTTTTTTCTTCTATAAATTTAGCGGCAAGTATTCCTCGCCATGCCGTGATGTAGGAAGTAGAATTGAAAATAATGCCTGGTCTTCCATTTTCATGTAGTTATGTGAATTGATATCATTCTAACCTGTTAAGAATGCCATGTAGAAGGACTAAATTAATGCACCATTTTTGTTCATATATTTCTAGTTTAGTCAAAGTTCTTAAATAATGAAGTTGTTTTAATAAAATTAGCAAGCATTTTACTGAATTCTTCATAAAAATCTTTGTATATGTCTGTGCTTTGTGCGCCACTGCCCTCAAATCCATTTCTTAAATTAATGAACATTTTCAAAAGATACAATTGTGACGTGATGTTATGTATGATTTTGCATTAAATGTTAATCAATTGTCGAATGAAATATTTAAAATTTGCTTTTAAATTTTTGTAATAGGAATCTTTTCCTAGCTTAAACTTGAAAATTTCTGAAAAAGTCACATTCTACAGTTTTAAAAATTTGTATTTTGGAATTGTTTAAAGTTTTCAAGTCAATATGTTATTATACTGAAATCAATTGTTCCACCACAAACACCACAGTTTAATACTGAATTCAATAGTCCCACCACCAATTTTTATTTCTTTGAAATTAATAATAAAAATGTACGAAAATTGGGAATCAAAGCTAATTTTCTATGTTATCTACTAAAAGTCTGTCCTCATACCCAGCGTCGCCTTATGCAAAGCCTGATATACGGTACCCTATGAAAAATATACTCTGTATAATTCTCTCGTAGCTTCACCAAGATCTACCAAGATAGAGTATAAAATAAGTGAAGCCGATGGCATAGTGAGTGCGATGCGATGCGAACCGGCGAATGCGATTGAATGCGGCGAACCACATTTCATGAAAATGTATGTAAATCGCTTAAACGTGACATACTCACCGCGGCGAAGCAGATGTCCGAATTTGTTCCGCCGCTCGAGTTCGCATTGGCTGCGTGGCTGCGTTCGTAAATTCGCATCGCATCACTCTCACAATGCCATCGGCTTTACCTATTCTATACTCTATCTTGGTGCCGACCAGAGAAAAGGCCTTTTTTGAGAGGAAATTTTTTGTTTGCAATTTTTATTTGACACCTTGCTCGATCATGGGCGAATGGGCGCACTCGCAGTCCCGGTATACGATTTCTCGTGTGTTAAACAGAGAGAGAAATAGCCTTCACTCCGATTAGCTGTCATTCTTATGGAAATCTGTGTAGGAGTAAAGAGCAGGCTTTATTCTTTTAGCAGGCCCAATCCCAATTTTGTTTTACCCATCATCCACAAAAAAGCATCTAATCTTTCTAAATTTTTAAGTTAAGTTTTGTTTTTACTATTTTGTGATTGAACGTTTAATTCAGAGTGCTTATAACTGTGGTTAATATTGATTAGTTATCTCTCAACGGAATTGCTTTTGGTGCAAAGGTAAGACCGGCAATATAATTTAACTCAAAAATAAAACAGTAATTAATGCAATTCCAGGTACTGATAAAAAATGAATTTAAAACGAACGATGAAGCCTTTCCACAGAAATAGATTGAAGGGATTTTGTCGAAGTATCACCAATGTATTCCAAATCGATGCTGAATATTTAAAATGTTGGAATGATCGGCTCGGTAATCGGTAAGCTATATTCTTCTATTTGTTCAACGTCAGTTCCTGGGTAGTTTCCGTTCAAATGATATTCCATGTTTGCATTTCGGGCTTCGGTTGTAAAGCCATGGAAGGTTTTTTTTTAAATCCTTAAATCGCATATTTTACTTTTGGTTTAAATATTCTACATTGTAAATTCAATGAATAAATTTAAATTGTGAGAGAAAATAAAGATTAGTTTGTTTTTTTTATTAAACTTACTACAACAAGATAATAGTTAATCTAACTCAATTTGAATTAATTTTAGGGCTAAACAGTAGGTATTTTGAAGAGAAAATACCTGTTTTACTTTGTATTAAATTTAAAACATTACTATCTCATTTGAAGCAGCACAAGCATAACAAAGTGTTCCTAATGAAATCTGAAAAACCGGCCTTCCAAATAAAAACTGAAAGTTGGAAATGCAATGTAATCATTGCATTTACATATAAGAAATGTAAATCAAGTATTTCAAGCCATTCAAATGAAAGGTCTATGATTTGCAATATACATCTAGGTCTCTAAACAATATGTTCTAAATACTTACTGTTTATCAATCTGGATATTTTGAAGAAATTTGTTTTCTGATGTTTTGCAGCATCATGATTACCACCACCGCGTCTCTTGTCTTCGCTAGAATGACGAATCCTTTATCCGTGACTGTCTAACTTGCTATTTTCAAATTTTGAAACTATAAATGACAAAAAGAAGAAATTAAATTTATTTCGAGCTAGGAAACACTTAAGTTATTACATTTATCTATTAAACTGCTGTTTGGTACAGGTTACTGTCATATATTCTAATTCTTTTTAGGAGTTTGTTTGAAAATTTTATGAGTTAGAATTAAGATCTTTCTGAAAATAACAATCAATGAAATTTTACTTTCTTCCTCTGAAAGCATAGGTTTCATTATGTGTATCTATTTTTATAGCTTTAAATACTGTGTAGGTGGAAAACTTTAACAACACTTTCCCAGACACGACATCTCATTTCAATCTTTCCCCTTACGTGTTAAATGCCTAACAAAACGAAATTTTCATGTAGAAAAACAGTTCCCCTTCTTCAGGCTACTTTTTTAATATTCTCAAGCTTTGAATCGCAGTTTCTGAAACAATTACTTGCTTTTGCCGGACTTCTGGCTGTCTTCGAATTTGAAAAGATCTAGAAACGAGCCTGTGGCCGGGTTCTTAAGGTCATTGACTGAAAATTTGTAGTCCTGCACGCCGTAGCGGGTCAGCGTCAGGTGGCTTTAGTTCAGCATCTTGACGGATGGCTTTGTCTTGGAGCGCTTTGGGATGAGGGCTTTGCTCATCCGGCTGGTTACCCGCCGTGAGTAACGTGAGATGCCGGTCACTAGGGCCTGATCGAATTAATTTGCCTGAGGTGCCTTTGTCGAACGTCTTGAGGATGATGGCTTTGCGGTCGGCGGACCGATCTTCGAGGACCAGCAATCGTTATGTGTTCACTATCGATCCCGATGGTCGACCGGAAAAAGCATGTTTGTATTTGGTAAGCTTTCGGTGACTTAAAACTAAAACACAATTCACTTTATTTTCATTTCTTCTCAACAAAGGTACCTGGAAGAAGTTTATTCGACCGAAAAAAAATAAAAATAATGCACAGATCATTTCAAATTCCCCGACACAAACTTTCTACGACTGAACTCGATAACAAATGGAAGCGTTATGCGCTGAAATATTTACTTGTAAATAAGTTTAAATGCAATGAAATGTAAAACTTCGTGCTCTTTAAAGTATGAATACCTTGATGAGCATATGACCAGTGCGAATTATGTTATTTTACTTGATTTTTCAAGAAACGCTTAGAAGGTGAAAACAAAATGTAAATTTGCGTGTGGTGTAACATTTCTACATTTTTTAGTCGTGTAGATTTACAATACACAATGAAACAGAATGTGAACGGAGATTTACATGAACTAGCTTTATAATTACATGAAAACAGCCGATTCCTTTCTACCCATGTTCTTACACGTAATGTCACATGGATTTTCAAGACTGTAAATATTCGTTTGTTTTTTTTACATGTCTTTTCAAGCGATCTTTGTTTTCGATTCGGAAAACTCAAAATTCCGTGCAACGTAACATTACATTTTTTTTTCTGTGTAGATTGCTGTTATTTTAAACATCAATATAAAAGAAACTTAGAATTATCGCTTTTTCAAAGCAGGCGATATTAAATAATGTAAACATTTGTATCTATTCACCAGAGGATGTATAAACTAGGAGGAATCGAAATTAAACGTGAGTAATTTTATTTTTTAATTGTTTTTTGATTAATTTTCTAACTATCTGTTTCCAATTTTAGTTTAAAAATGGAGGGCGCTTTTATGTGATTGCTCATCAAGGTTATTCCCAATCATGACAATCAAGATTTGCGGAACTGTTTCAAATATAGAAAAGGAATAGAGAAAGTTAGAGTCAAGTTCATCCTTTTGAAGAATATATTGCTAACAACTACGAAAAGCTACCGTCGATACTAGCCGGTAATAAATTTGCTCTAGGTGCTGGAGATTTTCCAGCCTCAGCTGTAATAATAACTTCGCAATGAAAATATAGAGGAAATCGGATTGTAATCGAGGAGATGTGTTTTTTTTTCAGTTTGTTAGATATGAATATTGTGAAAATAAAATAAAAGTGAAATATATGTTAGATTTATGCCATCTATCCATGTTGATTACAACAGTGGATTAATTTGAGAGTTTAATTCGTTGTTCGTATATTCGTAGCTCTGATATTTTGTTATTCAATCTTGGGCAAAATCTTAACGCTAACGTTTGCATTGAAGTTCTATAGAAGTTCCTCATGGAACCAAAAAGTTCGTATCAAGTTCTGCATGGAACCAAAAAGTTCGTAAGAAGTTCTGTATGGAACCAAAAAATTCGTTTAAAGTTCGTAACGAAGCACGATAAGCCAAATTGAATACTGGATTTTTTAAGGTACTTGCAAAGCACAAAAATATTCTATGCTACTTGTATAGACTTTTTATGTTCGTTCAGAATCCCAAAACAAGCACTTATTTTCATTTCTCTCGAGTACCTTTTATCCAGCCAAATGTGAACTTTTGATGCACAAAATTAAGTATCTATGCGACTTTTGGTTACTTGGGAACAAACTGAAAAAAACACATCTCCTTGTTTACAATCCGATTTCCTTTATTTATCCATTGCGAAGTTATTATTACAGCTGAAGCTGGAAAACCTCCAGCACCTAGAGCAAATTGATTACCGGCTAGTATCGACGGTAGCTTTTCGCAGCTGTTAGCAATATTCTTCAAAAGGATCAACTTGAATCTAACTTTCTCTATTCCTTATCTATATTTGAAACAGTTCCGCAAATCTTGATTGTCATGATTGGGAAAAACCTTGATGAGCAATCACATGAAAGCCCTCTCCATTTTTAAACTAAAATTGGAAACAGATAGTTAGAAAATTAATCAAAAAAAAAAAAACAAAAAAAAAATAAATTACTCACGTTTAATTTCGATTCCTCTTCTTCTTCTTCTTCTTTCTGTTCGGAGCTGCGGTGCTCCTATTGGAGGGCTAGTGTCTTGACTATATGCCCTACGGTTGTAAGCGTTTTTGCTGGTTTCAGAGATTCAATTTGGCTTCTTTTTCGAATTTGCAAAGTTCCTTGAAGTAGTTGATGTTTTTGGAGTTGAAAAACTCGACGAGGTTTTGAAATTTGTTGTTAAAGTTGAATGTTGATCGTAGTGTCTTGAGTTTTGGGCAGCGATTCCTCCTAGTTTGTTTTGGAAAAAAATTATACACCTTTGGTAAATAGATATGAATGTTTACATTTTTACAATATCGCCTGCTTTGAAAAAGCGTTAATAGGCGATGGAAGCGAAAAGTTATTCTTTCTCTCCTTAAGAAAAACCCGTAACATCTGTCAAAAGTTGGGTGAAATATTAGCTGCATCTCACTTGCACTAGTGGAAAACCATCACCCAAATTCGTCACCGCTTCCATCGCCTATTCTAAGTTTCTTGATGTTTAAAATAACAGCTATCTAAGTATTGGCCATGGTACAGAGGTAGCGTGTTCAGTTCTCACCTCGTTGGTTCAGGTTCAAATCTTCAAGCATGCAAGTTATTCAAGTAAGTATAAAACTCATTCACAGTCAAAGCAACATTAAATTAGAATAAATAGGTATAACAATCCAAAGCAAGGAAAAAGTATGATTCTTTTTTCATTAATTTTTATTTTTCGAGGTCTCGTGTGGAGGCTGAATAGCCTTCTACTCAGCTTCAACTATGGACTTTGAAAGTATCGTGAGCTGAGTAAGCTTCTAAGAGCCTGTTTTATGGAACTTTTGGTTACTTGGGATGTTCTTCACACGCGTATACCGTTGCATACTCGTGGGTTAAAATGACGTTATCTTTATTAGTAGGGGTTTAAGCTTACATGGCCGTTTGAGTGAATTGTTTCAACAATAACATTTCTTATCAGTCGATATAAGATGATAAATATCGTCTTAGGCTTAGAGAATATCGTGCAAGGTTTTTACTCCTACCTACTTAAAAAAATCTAAAATTCATATAAAATGTTGATATTATATTGTGTCATGAGTTAGACTAAGGTTACCAGAATTTTTTTCCGGCTATTTTTTCCAAAACCTGACAAAGTCCGGGCATTTCAAACGCTTCACGTACTACGCGTTTTCCGATTATTTTTCGAAGAAAGGTTTGAATAACAAAAAAAAAACATGATGTTTCACTAATTTAAGATTCAGAAGAAGAATAATTTGACATTTTTTTGGTATTCGGGGGAAAAAAGATGAAATTGCTTTTGTGTGTTTTCGTTTGGAAAATTTAAAAAAATGAAAAACTAGAGCTAAAATCACCAATAAACTTTCTAACCATCTATAGATAACGTTTTCCACATAAACCAGGTAATTCTTCGTCATCGCCCAGTAAAATATCCTACCTTTTATTGAAATGTAACATGTTCTCATGATGTTTTTATATTGCTATTCGAATAGTTTCACAGTACGTTGAAAATTTTCTGATGAAAAAAAAAAGTTGTATCTGCTATAAACAGCTACTTTGAAAATGTTGAAGAATACTTTCGATCTCTTCTTGAAAAACACAGATTATCAATATAGTTAATTGAATAAAGAGAAAACTTATTAAGTTTCTGATTATTTATACAGTCGATCCTGGATAAAAAAAGAGTCCAAGAGACTGAACTTTTTTTTTAGTAACACTATTACCTTTCAAAATGACTGGTAAATAGGGGTTTTTTAAAACAATAGTTTTAACTTTTTTCTTCTGATATCGTTTTATAGGGTGTCCCATTATGTCTAAGCACGATTTAAAATGAACAGTAGAAGCAAATCACTTTAGGAGCAAATCTAACTTCTTTCACTTTTCTGTTCTCTATAGTCTTCTTTTACAGTGAATCAATAAAAAAATAGATTCTAGGCAATCGTAAACTAGCAATTGCATTTTTGATCGAAGACTGCTCATTAAATTATTTTGCAAAGTTTTCGATAATTATATCTCAGGCATGTCAAACTGAAGGTTCGGTTGGTTGGTTAATGCGGCCCGCGTAGCCCCGTCTTAAATTGTCACAAAAAAAACACCACTGATTTTTATGTAAAGTATTACTGCAAAAAAACTAAAGCTGAATGTACCGATTTAACTGATTTTGGCTGCGGCCCTCTACGTCATAGAAAATTTTTAATGCGGCCCGCACACCTAAACGAGTTTGACATGCCTGTTATATATCTAATATTGTAGGTTTTAAAGCTTAGTTTTTTTTATAAGAACAGTATTTTACCATAGGTACACGAATTCACCGTCATTCATCCAAAATTATTTTTGTATGCTTATGGTAAAAAATAACTGTTTCTATAAATTCGAAAGATAATTTGTGTTATAAACATGGTCCTTTACTATGGGTGCACGAATTCACTGCCTTTTTGTGATTTCTTTATTTGAAACGGAAACGGAAAATTGCGGATTCATTAATCAGTATAATATAAGGTGATCGCGGAGAAAAAAGAAGATTGTTGTTCTAATTATGTCAGCTATAACCAATCATCAAAGCGTGGTTGATTTTTTTTCATCCGACTATAGATATAATAGACCCAATTACAAACTGATGATTGACCTTACGCAATCTACTATGAATATAATAGATTCAACAATAATGGTATAATTGATGCATTTGTAAATATGATAGATTTAACTTGGTTTTAGGCATTAAACTATAAATATAGAAAATTCAACCAAATTTTTATGATTAATTGTGTGATACTTGAATAATTGCTACACATCCAAACACTACATGTACATAAGTGTAGCTAGTGTGCCCCCAGCAGCAGGCAGCTCGTGTTTACCAATGGTAAAACAGGAGAAAATTACCAAAGGAGGTTGCGTTTCATCGGGGAGCAGAAATGGCTGGACAATGCCAAAATAATTGATGTTCTGACCGTTAACCCGAACAAAGCATTATCATATTATTCGTTGTTAACATAATCTTTGTTGTGCTTACAAATAAACAAAGTTTGAATAAAACCAGAATTAAAATAAATGCAAGAAAACTACAGAAAAAACAACTAAAAATATAGTTGAAAGCTTAAAATCAATCATAGAAGTATAATTGATTAAATCATTTTATAGTTAAATCAACCATAGCTGTATAGTTGAATCTACAATATATTTAGTTGAATGCACAACATCAATCAGTATATATAGTTGAATTTATTACATTTATAGTTGAATTAATCATACAATTGTAGTTGAAGCTATCATATTTTTAGTTGAATTCATAAAACCGATCATACAAATATAGTTTAATATTTAATAATATAGTTGGTCGAGAATCAATCATCAATATGATTGAGTATATTGGCAAAACATTGTTAATAAAACTATGCATTATTCTCCGTGATGAGATTATTTCCGATACCTCGGCGTTGAACAGCTTTGAAACCATTATCATTCGGAAAAAACAAAATCGTTTACCAATATAGAAACAATCCAGGTTGCGGCAATATTTATCTGACCAGATGGTAATTAAATCAATGTTGTTTAATTTATCCATTGATTTATTTATTTTTTATTTTTTTCGAGAAAGAGCCATATCTTTTTGTTACTAACTAACAATTCAGTACTAAAGGCCCATTTACACTTAACGTGAAAATGAACGTGAAAAATCTTATTTAGTCAATAACTCAATAACGCGACGAAACTAGGTTTTGTGACATTGTGAAATCGATGGGGAATGGTTGAAAGCAGTCTTCCGAAAATCAATCAAAACAAACACTCAGGATGCGTTTCCTGTTGGAAACATTCAGATTGTATAATAGTATAGCGCCTCTCGCAACTGCTTCGCCTGGCTGGTATGCAATCTCGATCAGCGCTCCTATCAGCTATGCAAACCGAGTCGCATCATTCAGAATAATCGGTTTAGCAAACATCGCATATCGGAGATGATTGAGATACAAACTGATCCATTCTGAATGTAGCTCACTCAGTATCTGCCTGAATTATATGAAATTCAAAATTATTTTTTGCAGGACGAGAAAAATCAAACAGTTGTGCGGGACACCATAAATTCTCAGTAGTTTTAACGTGACGGACGACAGTTTAATAAGAGAACTTGTAAAATTTGAAAAACATGGCGAAAGTGAACATCTTTCCCTCACAAAACCAACTTCAATTTGATTTTGATCATACTGATGTTAAAAAACGTTATAACAACAAATAAATTTATTAATTTGCTATATATCAAATCAAAAAAAATACGCTAATGATCGGCTTCATGTATCACTCACTCACTGCCTGATCCATTCACTCCTGATCGAAGACCAACAAGATTCGCCATATGCATTGCGCATTGGTGAGATTCCAATTTGATGATGGTGCTGCACTGTTTTGACAGCAAGCATCGTACGAGGTGATCTGTATTTTAGCGATGAATTGAACGATCGATGATCGGGTAGGTCCAGTAGCAATCAATAACGAAACCCGACCGTTCAGGTGCGAAGTGCAAGCAGAAACATTCATTGAAAATGAGTGACATTCGGAACACTGGTTGAAAGATACGTTTCCCCCGCAATGATGAAATTTTCGCGGTGAAAACCGGGGGAATCGAAATAAAAACAGTTCCAGAAGTTTTGAAGGAACAAGTACGAATTTCATCCTTCAACTATTCTCCATCGATTCCAGCATGTTACACATGTTAGTGGTGTCGCGTTTTTGGGTTATTCATAACATATTTCGACAAAATAAGTAGTTCGACAAAAAGTTAAAAAATCATCAAAACAACAAAAAAATCTATTTTTCCCTAAAAGTTGAATAGAACCCCTACAAAAACATATTTTCTACCAATTTTGTACGTTATTTCCTCATGGAGAAATCGGAAATTGTATGTGACTCGATTCTAAGTGGTACAAGCCTTATTGAATAAGTGAAGTTCTTCCGCGTGAATTCTTATTTTCTTTTTGTTTCTATACTTTTTTCAGATTTCATTGTACGCAATCCCTCTGCAAAGATACTGCAAATGGCAATTCACCAATTTGCACAAACACACGTGGACTACCGCGAAGCTGCATGTTTGAAAGCTCTCATATTATTCCGACCGGACAACGCGAATCTCTATTCAGCCAACGAGATCCTATTGCTTCAGGACCAAACCATCACCCTATTGCACGAGAAAAGCGGAGGCGTTCGGCTGGGCCATTTGTTGCTGCTGCTTCCAAGCATCAGGGCAGCTGCCAATCCAAAAATACTGCAGGAAATGTTATTTCGGAAGACCGTCGGCGAAGTTGCCATTGAACGATTATTACTAGATTTGATGAAAACTTAGATTGAAGAATAACCCTTAGCCGAGCTCAACGGACAGTTCGGATGCAATTATACTAGTCAAGACTACGCTATCTAGTCGGTAGTGCTGGATGTGATTCACCAAATTTATCCTTAGATCGATGTGTAATTTAGCAATAAATCTAATCAATGACTTACGTTCGGTTCTTGTTTCACTTTGGGCGCACAAGTTTTCTTGTGCTTCAGAATTTCTATCGCTGTCAGGTATAAAATTTTGTTACACGTAGCACAATCAAACTTTTTAGAGTTTGGTTTCTGATAGCTGCTGGTGCTTGCAGCCGAATCGGCTGTGGTTTCGAGCTTTTCTTCAGGTTTGCATACTGATTTAAAAAAAAAAATGAGAAAAGGAAAAGTTGAAAAAGGGGATAGGGATTAGACTTTTTTATCAAAAAATAAGTTCAGTATGCAAGGCGCCAACTAGTACACATAACAGGTTTGAGAAAATACAGAGATTCAAGTACTTACCAACCGAATGTTGTAACTTTTGCATCCCCGTCAAATTATAGGAACAAAGGCAATTGGAACACTGCCAATCGTTGTCCATTATATCATCGAACATCTTCAAGCTCCATTCAGTTTCTATAAGACTAAAATTTTTCAAATTAGAATCATGACTCATTAACTAGAAGAAGTAAATTTCTATAGCTTACCATCCGTACAAAATATTTTCCGTAACATGAACTCCACCTTTAACTTCGTTCTTAACGCACAGGAACTCTTCAGCAAACGGATTAGGATCTAAGGGCAATATATTGTCGTCTGTGTTTCCTTTGTACAAGGTTTTGATATCAGCCGGAAGCAATCTTTTGATGGTATAAAGGACTTCGGTGTTCATAAATTGAGCCAAATCATGCCACAGCTCCCGGTTCATTTGTTCGATTGATTTCTCCCGCTTCTCTTTAGTGAGCTCCTCATCAGCAGCTTGTGTTAGAACTGTGAAAGAAGACCCTCTTTTGTAAATTGTAAATTAAATATTATTTAGAGTAAAATACCTTTCAATTTTTCAGCCAGCATGGTATTCCACAGACGTCTAAGCTTGGTAGCCCGGAACAACAATGTCTGTCCACTTTCGGGAGCAGGAAAATCCAGACATAGCCAGCCATCGCAAACCATTCTCGAGAAGGTCACGTTAGTATCGATCGTATGGGCAAACAGGAGAAGAGTTTGAGCTGCTGGCATACGCAAAGTGTTCAACAGATAGGTTTTGTTGGTTTCCAGCAGCATGAGGTAACAGACTATTTGATGTTTGGAACTTAAAGGTTGTCGTGACTTGAATGGTGGAATTTTTTCAACAATGTCGTTTTCATCAAGTTGAAGAATTTGAGAGTTGTAACCGAAAAAGCTCATCGGATGTAGTGTTGCATACGGTTTATTCTGAGTGTGAAAGAATTGTTCGGTGGGACTCTGAAAGACAAATAAACGTTGAAACAACACAACAGGAAATCTAAATCACACCGTAATACCTTGCAATAGTTGTAGTCGTCGGCTATTGCGACCTGAGGATACAGTCCGCTAACCAGAATCAATTTTAGCGTCATCAAGTCTCTATAACTACAGGCCGTAGCTCCGGATACTAAATCCTGAATCTTGGAAGAATCGTGACTCAAACGAAACTCCACATCTCTAATGTCCACTCTACCGTCATCTTCTTCCCCACCTTCCGTACCCCAAGGATCCGACTTAAGCAGTTTCCTTCTACGAGGAGCTTCCATCCGATGAGCTTTTCTTAGTTCTTTCAGCTGCCGTAGTTCGCCATGACGAATTGCCCGATCAGCACTGCTCATATTTTCCAAATCGGCACTTTCCATGAGGCCACAATCCTGCAATAGACCCTGAAACTGGTTCCGTAGTTTGGTTATTTCGTAGAACCGTTGCTCCTCCAGACCTCGCCGACGGCACCAGCTTTTGGAACTTTCACGCTGTTCATCTCGGCGATACTCGTGCCGGTTCTGTTTCAACTCCAGCCATTCCTTGTAGGCATTGAGCAGGGTGATGGGGTCACCGTGGTCCGATTCGAAGGTTTTCCGGGCACGCTGTATGGGAAAATTGTTTCAGAAACCTTAAATGACTCTTCTAGGCCTCCCGGAAGAGTTAGGAAAAAATCTGAGCTAAATGTTGTTATAACTTATAACTGTAAACCAGATGTTAAGCTTTCTCATTTCATCGTTCATCGATGAGATCGAAGGGACATCGCTGGCGTAGCCAACGAAGTAGAGGAGCCTCTCCCAACGATGAGTGAATTTAAGGAAGCCATTCGCCAGCTGAATAGCAACAAGTCAGCTGGGAAGGATGGTATCGCAGCTGAACTCATTAAAATGGGCCCGGACAAGTTGGCCGATTGCCTGCACCGATTGATGATCCGCATCTGGGACACAGAACAGCTACCAGAGGGGTGGAAGGAGAGGGTAATATGCACATCTACAAAAAGGGCGACAAATTGGACTGTGAGAAATACCGAGCTATCACTGTCCTCAATGCCGCCTACAAAGTGTTGTCCCGAATCCTACTTCGCCGCCTAACGCAACAAGCAAACAGATTCGTGAGAAGTCATCAGGCCGGCTTCATGGAGGGACGGTTAACGTTAACGACGGACCAGATCTTCACATTACGACAAATCCTCCAAGAATGCCGTGAACACCAAGTCCCTACGGATCATCTGTTCATCGACTTCAGGCGACGATGGATGGAACGCAGTGCTGTGTGCGGATTTCAGGTGAATTGTCGAGTTCATTCGAATCGCGCAGGGGGCTTCGACAAGAAGGTGGTCTATCCTGCATGATGTTCAACGTGGCGCTAGAAAATGTTATTCGACGAGTTATAGTCGGCAGATCATCTGCGGCGGTGGAGGAGATCTACCGCAAACTGAAACGCGAAGCAGGAAGGATTGGGTTGATGATTAATACGTCCAAGACGAAGTACATGCTGGCCTGCGGATCCGAGACCGACCGATCCCGCTTGTCCAGTAATAAAAAGGTCAGGATCGACGGCGATGAGCTGGAGATAGTCGAAGACTTTGTCTATCTCGGCTCACTGGTGACCGCAGACAATGACACCAGTCGTGAGATCCGACGGCGAATGATCAGCGGAAGTCGTTCCTACTATGGACTCTTCAAGCAACTGCGGTCGAGAAGATTTAGCCCTCGCACGAAGTGTAACCTGTTTATGACGTCAATAAAACCGGTTGTTCTCTACGGGCACGAGACATGGATATTGCTCGAGGAGGATCTGCGTACTCTCGGAGTATTCGAGCGACGAGTATTAAGAATCATCTTTGGCGGCGTGCAGGATAACGGAGTGTGGAGGCGAAGGATGAACCACGAGCTCGAGCGACTCTACGGCGAACGCAGTATCCAGAAGGTGGTGAAGGCTGAGCAGGACATGTTGCGAGAATGCCGGATGACTATCCTGTGCAAAACAGGTGTTCGCTACGAATCCGGTAGGAACAAGATGAGCAAGGGCGCAACGAGCGAGGTTCTTAGACCAAGTGGAGCGTGATCTGGCGATTGTGGGATGTTCGAGAAATTGGAGAACGGTTGCCATGGACCGAGTGAGTTTTAGGAAGTCAAGTTATGTCGTGAGACGGAATACTACGAAAATAAATAAATACGATGAGATCGATAATCGTTTTGAATTGTCAAACACAAACAATAAAGCGTCTCCGAGTTGTGAACACAAAGCGCACTTAACGTGTTTCTTTTTAAGTGGCGACTAGCGAAAATTTGGTGTACCGGAATGTAAAGTTTGGAGTTGAAAGCTTGGTCCGTAGTTGAACACATCCGACCATCGTTAGAGAGCCATGTAGTCTGAAACAGTGGATGTCACAGTGTTTATTCCCTCAAGGGAATTGGCCAAAAAACCAACAAGGTTAGCTTTGGAAGTCCGAGGTACCACTCAAAGATAACAAAAGTGTTCGAGAACGTTCAGATTAGCAGTGGTGACAGAGGAATCGACTTAATTTTATTATTTTTCTCATTTTCTTCATTTATTGTTCATTTTGAGTCAAGCTGATGTCGAATATTGTTGGGTCCATTGAGACTTATGAGCCTGGCACCTTTTTTACCAATTATGCCGAAATCTCTTTTTATTACCTTGAGCAGTTCGACAGTTTTTGAGGAACTATCCTTCATATGAATGAATGATACAAAGATGTGAAAACGACTACAAACAAAAAAAAGTTATTTTAGTTGAGGTGTTAGCACTTTGTGGTCGCTCCACTATTCATAACAACAATAACAAAAAAAGTACTCAAAAATGACAAAAACGATAAAAATTTCATTAAATTAAAAAAAAAATAAAACAAAACATTGAAAACACCAAAAAAAAGAATGAAAAATAATTTGAATTGGAAAAAAATACAAGTAAATAACGAACATTCATGTAACTAAAACATGACTAAAACCGATTATATATACTTAAAATTGATCAAAAATTTACGAAAACCCCAGTTTTCAGGCGTGTGGCTAAATGTCGAAAGAGGCCTGTAATGGTCCTCTTGAAATATGCGTCATAAGCAAGCTAATTCGAAAAGTTACAAATGATACAGCTTACCTCACATTCTGGTTCTCTGTAGGCACGATTTGTAAACGGGGATTGTACACTGAGCACAGCGGCGAGGGTCAGGACTGGTTGCAGCTGCTGGAAAACGCATCCCATAAGCAGCATTTTGCCGATAGAAATATCCACTGGAATTTTGGCAAGAGCTTTACCAAGCGGAGTCAGCTTTTCATCTACGGTAAGAGCATCCTGTAGGCAAGAGAAAAATACGTCTGGGGTACTGGGCTGAGAAAATGAAATTTATACAACTCACGTGTTGCTTAAGATTGGTGATGGCATTTTCGATGTTATCTTTCGGTGGTGATTCGATGAACGGAAACAAACGAGCGTCTGGCAAACCCATCGAAATCATTTGCAGTAGCAGTGACTCCAATGGAACCTTCAAGATTTCAGCTGTAGTATACGCATCGAATTCTTGGAACTGCTTTTCCGAGAACAATCTGTAACATATTCCCGGGCCGGTTCGACCTGCTCTGCCCTTCCGTTGTTCTGCTGAGGCCCGCGATATCCAAAACTCCTTCAACCGTTGCATTTTGGTAGTAGGATCGTAGCTCATTTCTTTAACCTTACCCGAATCTATCACGAATCGAATTCCGTCAATCGTGATGGACGTTTCGGCGATATTTGTTGAGATAATACACTTCCGCATTCCATCTGGTGCGTAGTCGAATACCTTGTCTTGCTCGGCTATAGACAGAGTGCTATGCAGGGGCAAGATGATCCAGTTTTTCTGCGTTTCAGCGTATTCTTTCGCTGCATCAACTATACTGGTTATTTCATTAAGTCCACTGAGAAAAATGAGAACGTCTCCTTTTTCAGTTGGTGGATATTTTTTATCAATCATCTGTAAAATTTGAATATAGGGGTCCGGACTTATCCGATCACTTGTTTTGTGTTTGCTGCTTGTTCCAGTGATAGCAACATCGTTTATTTGAGGCATATAATGTAACTTGATAGGGAATAACCGACCTGGAACTTCGATTATCTGAGCCTTTTCTTGGGCAAAATATTCTCCAAACAGTTTTATGTTGATTGTAGCCGACATAAGGACAAGCTTCAAATCCGGACGAGCTCGTATCAAGCATTTGGTGATACCCAACAGAAAATCTCCATGAAGATGACGTTCATGAACTTCATCCAACAAGATAACCGAATACTGAGAAAGACTATCTTCCGAAGCAAGCTGACGTAACAGGAGACCCTCGGTAATAAAGAGGATATTTGTTTGACTGTTTTTGCTTCTCTCGAACCGAATTTGGTATCCCACGCGGGTGCTGTATTCGCACAGCATTTCGTGAGCAACACGTTTTGCTAGAGAAATACATGCGATGCGTCTAGGCTGGGTACAGGCTATTTTATCAAAGCCTGCATGGAACAAATACTGCGGCACCTGGGTGGACTTACCACATCCAGTATCTCCGGCAAGAATGACTATCTGTTCATTCTTCACTGCCGCTACGATTTCGTCACGATGCTTCGCAACAGGTAGGTTTTTCTGAGCCGCCCTCAGTTTCCTCAACTTGTTGAAGCGTTCTTTCTGACGAAAGTCCAGATAATGCACCACGATCTGCAAGAACTGCTTCAACTTAAAATCACTGATTTTCCCGCTACTGTCGTAGTGTTTCAATCGACTGCTCAACTCCTCAAGTGGTATCGCTAGGGATATTGGAGTACAAAATGCTTTATTGTATCGTTTTTTCGATCAAATGATCTGCAGTTTTCTTTTCGTTTGGATCCAATGGTTCTGGCAAAATACACTGTCCCGTTTTCTTCAGCAAGGTTTCGTACTTATTAAGAAACAACCAAAAATCGTTCACATCGTTCACCAATTGATCCCGTGCGCAATATCCTAACAACACTCTGTTCAATGCACTCTTGTGATCGAGGAAAGAAAAATTTATCAAATTGGTTTCTTCCTTCTCGATGTCCGATGGCATGTGTAAAGGTTCCTCTGAGTGACTCGGTTCTGCGAATGAGGGTTCACGTTTAGACGAACCAGGTCCTTCGCGTTTAGACTTCAACGTTTCTGGCTTCATCGCGTCACCGTCAGGTTTTCGCTTTTCCATAGCAGATTCCCAGTAGCTAACACCTGGTTCGATACCTTCATGCTTGAACGGCAATGGTGATTGTGATCTCTTTCTCTTTGATGAGCTTCCGAGATCCCAATCATCTCGGTTATGCGACTTTCTATTGATGTGTTTTCTATCGTGGGAATGTTTCTGGCTCCGTGACTCTTGTCTTTCCCTACTGGAGGAAGATTCATGACGTTTCTGTTCGCTGTAAGGTGTCCTACTGGTTGAAGGTTTATCAGCAGAGTATTTTCGATCATAATAGCTTCGGTAATCTAATTCCTTTCCTTTCGATTCATGCCTAGGAGTTGTTGCGGAATCTCCATCCCCACTGTAGCGGTCCCAATAACTCATGGTTGAAAGCCTGTATTGTCATCGTGTTCACAATCAAATTAAGATAGGAGAGCTTGATTTTGTTAACGTTTTTTATATTCAATAAATTCAGTAGGTAACTGAAATAAATTATACAAATTATCTACCAACAATTAGCAGGCTATTCAAAAATAAGGTTCATAAAATTAAATTTCAGAATTCCTTGGGATCATAAGTCTGGTAGAGATCAACGTACCTACGTTCTGATTTTAAAAATGAGGAAGATACGCGGTTTTTTATTGGATATTTGTAAAAAAAAGTTCTTTGAAGATCTTGCTTTATTTGTTTTTTTTTGTTTAAATAGTTAGGTACTTTCTGGAGTGGGCTGTAAAGATTGGTTATAGTCTCTGAAGGTGATAATTCACTAAAATACGTAGCGTTTTGTGATTACATTTCAAAATGCGTGGTCTTATTCCGGAGAAGAGAAAAAGTATCGTGCACAAGTGGTGTACTGTGAGTGGAATATCATTGAGAAAATTGGCCAAAAAAAAAGGATGTGAGCATCGGAGTGGTACGGACAGCTATTAAAAAATATGGTGAACCTTGTACATTTGAAGATAAACCGAGGAGTGGGCGAAAATCAGGTCCTGTAAGTCCTGCTATCGAAAAAAAGGCCAGGGATGCCTTTCTTAGGGAATTTGCTCAAACCAAACTTTACTGTGTTCAGTGTAATTGGAATGACTAATGCCCGAATAATGCCTCGTGCATGTATATTGATAAACAATTCTTTAAATGCAACACTTATACCCAATCTAACAACAAGAGATATTTACGTCGTTCAGGTTTCGCTGCCTGATAGAAAATACGTCTACTGTTCAGCATACTTACCATATGAACAATCATCCCCTACGGATGATTTAAAAAATGTCATTTCATTCTGTGAATCACAAAATACACCTCTTGTAATAGGCTGTGATGCCAATGCTCATCATTTTGTATGGGGTAGCTCAGATATCAATCTGAGAGGCTCAAATTTAATGGAATATTTAAGCAGCACTGATTTAGAAATTCTAAATGTAGGAAATAAACCAACTTTTGTTAGGTGTGACAGAGAAGAGGTGATTGACATCACACTTTGTTCTAGAACAATTTCTCAGGAAATTTCAAATTGGCATGTGCCTAACGAAGAATCGATTTCTGACCACAGGTTTATCTATTTTGAACACTCAGGTGAGTTTTTAGAAACAATTACATTCAGAAATCCAAGAACAACTAATTGGGACCTTTATTTGGAGCATATTGCTATTAAATTTCATGGATATACACCTGAAATTACTACTCCTTCTGAGTTGGATGAAGTGGTTGCAAAAACCACCGAAATTATTTTAAATTCTTATGAAGAAGCGTGTCCCGTACGAACGTTGAAATTCAACAAAAACAGTATACCATGGTGGAACTCAAATCTCAGTAAATTACGAAAAAACTGCAGACGCTCTTGGAACCGAAGGCGCACGGAAGGTTTTGATGCCTTCAAGTTGGCTCGCAGAGCTTACCGGAAAGCAACAAGAGCTGCCGAACGCTCAAGTTGGCAGAGCTACTGCACAAACATTTCAAGCTTGCACGAAGCAAGTAGGTTAAATAAAGTCTTAGCCAAATCAAAAGATTATCAGGTTTCATACCTTAAAACCCCTAGTGGTGATTATACATCAAACGACGAAGATACATTAAGTTGTCTATTCAATACTCACTTTCCAGGATGTGTTGATCAAGATTCATCGATAGAGCCTGAGTTCTTTTCTGGAAGTCTAGATTCCTTGCATTTTGCTCGGAAAATAGTTACTACAGAATCGATCAAATGGGCAATCGATGGTTTTGCTCAATACAAATCTCCTGGAAGTGACGGTTTATTTCCAGTTTTGCTTCAAAAAGGTTTCGATCATTTCAAACACATATTAAGAAAAATAATGATAAGCAGTTTTGCTCATGGATATATTCCTAAACTTTGGCGGCAGATAGCCGTGAAATTCATCCCTAAAGGGGGACGATCATCATACGACGAAGCCAAAAGCTTTCGTCCTATTAGTCTAAGTTCATTTCTATTAAAAGCACTTGAACGTTTAATTGATCATCATATCAGGCAAGAATGCCTTGTCCAACATCCGCTTAATGCGACACAACATGCATACCAAACAGGAAAATCAACATTAACTCTTCTGCACAACGTAGTACATAATATTGAAAATAGTTTTTCACAGAAAGAATCATGTCTAGGAGCATTTCTAGACATAGAAGGAGCATTTGATAATGTCTCGTTTACATCAATAATGGATGCGGCACTACTTCATGGAGTGCCTAGTGTTATAACTAACTGGATTAGCGCAATGCTAAGTAACAGGAATCTTCATTCGTCTTTAAGACAGGCTTCAATAACAAAAGTTAGCACACGTGGTAGCCCACAGGGAGGTGTACTATCACCTCTTTTGTGGAACCTAGTTGCAGACGGTTTGCTGAGAAAACTCAATGACCGTGGAATACCAACCTATGGATTCGCAGATGATTATCTTCTGCTGGTAAGAGGTTTGTGCATAAGCACATTATTTGATATAATGCAACAAGCTCTGCGCTCTGTTGAACGATGGTGTTCTCATGTAGAACTTTCAGTTAATCCTCTAAAAACTAACATTGTTTTATTTACTAAAAAACGTATCACCCGCGGGGTGCGCCCTCTGCTGTTTTATGGTTCCGAAATCACCGTGTCTAATCAAGTTAAATATTTGGGTGTCATTCTTGACTCCAAATTAAACTGGTCTGATCACATCGAATTCAGAATCAAAAAAGCATGCATGGCCTTCGGACAATGCCGACGTGCAATCGGAAAAAACTGGGGACTCAAACCTAAACATATTCACTGGATTTATTCCACAATAGTAAGACCAATTCTGGCCTATGGGTGTCTAGTGTGGTGGCAGAAAGGAGAAGTTGCAACAGTTCGGACTAAACTAAATCACCTTCAAAGAATGTGTCTTTTGGGGATGTCCGGATCGTTCACTACAACTCCTACTGCAGCACTAGAGGCTCTGTTTTCTATCAAACCTCTACACTTGTTCCTAAAACAGGAAGCCTTCTCATGTGCTTTTCGTCTACAGGCAGTTGGTCTCTGGCTGTCAGGAAATATCGAAAGTTCATCGAGTCATACAAATGTGTGGCCTGAATTAGTTAGATTAAACAAGTTTAATCTAGCGCCAAACGATTTAACACTCTCGAGTAGTTTTCCCTACATGGGGTTTAAAGTCAAATTTCCTTCTCCTCAAGAATGGTTATCAGGTTTCGTAGAGGACCAAATGTCCTCTCATATTGTATTCTATACTGACGGTTCATTATCAAACGGCCGTGCAGGTGCAGGAATTTACTGTCACGAGTTGAACATAGAATATGCTCAACCTCTAGGAAAATATTGTACAGTCTTTCAGGCTGAGCTATATGCTATTATGAATGGTGTGCAAATTGCACTTCAAAAGAAGATTATGTTCAGAACAATTTATTTCTGTTCAGATAGCCAAGCAGCTATCAAATCACTCAGTGCTTCCAGTTCTAGATCAAAACTGGTAATCGCATGCCGGAAAGCAATCGAAGAACTTGCTGAAGGCAATGGATTAAACCTTCTATGGGTACCCGGACATAAGGGAATTTTTGGAAACGAATGCGCCGACGAACTCGCTAGAGTTGGATCGGAAAAGGAATTTTACGGACCAGAGCCGGCTGTCCCAATATCACCATGTTGGTTCAGAAATCAAATTCAAACCTTCAGGGTTGCTAGCGATTTTTCGTTTTGAAATTCCAAAGTTTTTCCCGGTTTTTCCCAGGTTTTCTCCCGGTAATAAATGCTGATTTTCTCGATATTTATATTCATTATACTCGTTTTTGAAATAAAATCAAGGTTAATAAAAAAAATCAATATAAAGGGCTTCAAATTTTTAATAATTGTATCCCAAAACTTGTTACACGATTTGAAATCATGACAAACACTTCGGCGTCTTCTAACTCGAAGTCTTTTCGTATCAAATTGACATGTTTTCATGATTTTTTTTTTATCAAATCTAATCAACTCCACAATATGAACAATATGAAAAAATAAGTCCGGTTAAATTGATATTGAAACTATAATGTAGGTAGAACTTTTAAGCCGATATAAATTTTCTAGAATTTTTAAAGAGTTCTAGAAAAAAAGGTAGAGTATGGTGGGGTTAAAGTTCGATCTAAGTGCTATCCTATTTTTAGACAATTTCGCAGTTGGTTTTACCAAAAAAAAACCAAGAGCAACATTTGATTCCTTCTCTCTTCTAAAAAATTACGAAGATAAACAATCGACGTATATGATAGCAGTAGTCGAAATGCCTAACTACTATCGAAACGTACTTTTATCCCCCCTCTGGGGCAAAAGTTCGAATATGTGGGGTAAACCAACGATCATTCAGAATTCCATCTTTCTGCATGAAGTCAAGAGAAAAAACTATGTTATATCAATTTTGCCTACAGCAGCAGCTTCTGTGTTCATTTTTGACACAAATCCTTTACATAGGCAAACAACCTGAGCGAATTCGGAGTTCTCCACTAATTGTTTATATTCATCTGGTTTACGAAGTCCAGCTCTCATCGTATTTGAGCAATTTTTCGAACAAGCAAGGTTTTGTAGTTTCAAGAATATGCGCTGATGTTTTCAGTGCATTTAAAAACTTTTGCCCCATTTGCAGTTTGTACTTTTGCCCCTTTAAGGTTTTTTATGATTCATAAAATGCAACTTTCCCTCATTTTTGGGATTATTTTCTAAATTCAGTTAAAAAAATTTTGTACAAATCCAAATACATGTTTTTGAATTAAATGTTTTTTTAACTACAAAACAATGAATAACTTTAGTAATAGTCATTTGAACTAAAGATTCGTGAAAATATAGGAAGCGTGTATAAGACAGATAATTGTTTGAGTGAAAGATTCTATTTTTAATCAAGTTTAAGACCTTAGATTTTGGAAACTTCAAGCAATAGCTTAACGTAGAATGGATTAAAAACTTAACACTTGCAATGTAATGCTTCGTTCTTCAGGCCAATTCAAACGAAATACACAACAACAACATTGGAAAACCAATATCTTTTTCTGGTGAAAAAGAGGTGTAACTCTGCTTAAAAACGTCTAACGCTGCCAAATTATTTGCTTGCGGTGAGTGAAAAAATAAGATTACTTATATTTCTCCGCAATTAGTTGAAAAAGCGCTTCAAACTTCGTTTGTTTACTAATGAACGAAAATAAGCGTTTATGAGAAAATATCAAACATGTCAATTTTCCCGGTGAGGTGCCGAAATTCCCGGTATTTTCCCGGTTTCCCGGTGACGTGATGAAATTCCAAACTTTTTCCCTGTTTTCCCGGTTTTCCCGGTTCGCTAGCAGCCCTGAAACTTGGTCCTCTAACCAGCATAAACGATACTGGGAAGAGTTGGACACTTGTCGTCAAACTAAATTATTTTTAGAAAAACCATCTCCAATCATATCGAGTTACTTATTAACTTTAAATAAATTTCATTGCAGCATCTTGATCAGAGCACTCTCCGGTCATTGTAAACTCAACTATCACATGCACAACATTCAGCGTGCTGAATCTCCAGTATGTGGTAGTTGTGAATCAGATGTGGAAGATCCCTTCCATCTTATATGTAACTGTCCCTCATTTGCCAGACTACGTTTTCGTACTCTGGGATCTTACGCTTTAAGCGAATCTGAGTTTAAGAAATTAAACTTAAAAAACATTCTATCATTCCTTACCGAATGTAGAAAAGAGCTTTAATGCTAATAATCCCTAGTGGAAAGGCTTTATGCCATCTTAAATAGATTGAATTTATTTCTTCCTTTTATAGGTTTTTCAGGTTTCTCAGGTAAATGATGAAATCTTGGATAAAAAAAGGCTAGGCACAATTTTCCCGTATGTTTGGATAACGTGCCGCTATTAAGCCTACCCCCATTCTGATACCTGATACCTGGTAAAGATCAACGTACCTACGTTCTGATTTTCAAAATGAGGAAGATACGCGGTTTTTTATTGGCTATTATGTAAAAAAAGTTCTTTGAAGATCCTTGCTTTATTTGTTTTTGTTTTAATAGTTAGGTACTTTCTGGAGTGGGCTGTAAAGATTGGTTATAGTCTCTGAAGGTGATAATTCACTAAAATACGTAGCGTTTTGTGATTACATTTCAAAATGCGTGGTCTTATTCCGGAGAAGAGAAAAAGTATCGTGCACAAGTGGTGTACTGTGAGTGGAATATCATTGAGAAAATTGGCCAAAAAAAAAGGATGTGAGCGTAGGAGTGGTACGGACAGCTATTAAAAAATATGGTGAACCTTGTACATTTGAAGATAAACCGAGGAGTGGGCGAAAATCAGGTCCTGTAAGTCCTGCTATCGAAAAAAAGGCCAGGGATGCCTACAAACAGAAACCATCGGCTTCCGTTCAGGATGTGGCCAGAAAAGTCGGAACCTCGACGTCCAACGTGATGCGTGCTAAAGAGCGACTTGGGCTCAAGACGTACCGGAAGCAGAAAAAACCTAAAAGGAACAGAAATCAAGCTGCTTCTGTCAAACCAAGAGCCCGGAAACTGTATGATTCAAATTTTTGCAAAAGTTCTGGGGGCATTATCATGGACGATGAAACGTATGTGAAATTGAACTATAAAACCCTTCCTGGGTCAAAATACTTCACTGTACACAAGGACAAGGATATCCCCGAAACAGAGGACATTTTCACCGAAAAATTTGGCAAGAAGGTGATGGTATGGCAGGTAATTTGCGAGTGCGGAAAAATATCTAGCACGTCACTTCGGAAACAATGAAAGCCCAGAACTATAGCATGATGGACCCGTCATATTTTGGCCCGATTTGGCATCATGTCATTACGCCAAAGACACACTAGGGTGGAACAAAAGCCAAAACGTCTGTTTTCTTCAAATTGCCCCGAGGCACGGCTAATCCTGAATTTTTGGGCTTTGACCAAAGCCAAGCTATGAAAATACATAAACCAGCTGATGACATCGGAAAATTTAAAAAGGATTGGCCAAAAGCGGTGAAAATGGTGGGTGATGCAACTGTGCAGAAGCTTATGAGCCATGTTCGAGGAAAAGTGCGAAGCCTGGCTTATGATTAAAGATTTTCATCAAATAAGAGTACAGTGTTAGGTAGGACACAAATAATGATACAGTGTGCCGAATAAAATATTTAAATAAAATTTAATAAAGCTATATTTTTTATTATTATGAGAGTGTGCTTATAATTTCTGGAAAATCTATAGAATATCGTCGAACCAAGGGAAAGTCGCCATTTTGGTTCCTTCGATTGGATTTTTCAGCAGAATTCGCAAAGCGAAGAAAATCCTAATTTGGATTTCAGAGCATTTTATACGGGGTTCATTTCAAGCTAGGAGCTACCAGCAAGTTTTCTCCGGACCCTAACTCCAAAGGTGAAAAAGTCCTGAAGCGACGTTAAGCAGCAGCCCTGGATCAAATACCACAAAAGCATCTCCGGGCCTCATACGATGCGTTCTTAGAGAATCTGCTACAAACAAATAAGCTTTCAGGCGAACAAGTTGGACTGTTCCAGTGAATTTTCAAAAAGCAATTTTAAGTGAAATTGAACTTTGTTTTGTTTCGATCAATTTATCTGTTTGCTTCAATGTAGCACTTCAATTATATTTTGAGTCTCCTTTGTTGAAAATTTCAAAAAAAACATGAAAATTTGGGATGGTGATATCGTTTACAGAAATATAAAAAAAACAGTAACTCGATTGAAACATATTGGTTTTATTGGTCTAAAATAATCTACTTATTTATGCGCTGTTACTTTGGCTTTTAATTCTGAAACTACTATTCTAACTAAACGAGAACTTAACTTTAAAACGCGTGATATTCATAAAAGCTATAAGTTGTAATACGGAGACTAGAAAACGGAAAACACGTAGCTTTAGCACGTGACAATTTTTTGTTTAAATATAGCTCGATCGTATAGCAAGAGATGTAAGTATTGTAATATGAATATTTTAAATAGTTTAAAAAATTTTAAATTTTAAATCGTTATGAATATTTTTGTAAATGCTAAGAATAACAAAGTGCGTTTCAACTCGACTGCAGTAAAACCTGTTGAAAGAGGACCACCATTCTAAAGTTTGGTACCCTCGAATTCCAACAAGCGTTAAGAATAAAATTCGTTTCCTTTCTTTCCCCATAGTTTAAGGTACGTTTTGTTCCACTAGTTGTAAGGTTCGAACTCCACTGTTTGATAGAGCATAGATTTGTGATAAATTTTCTCCCATTATAGTTACATATTCATATATTAAGGCATTAAGAGATGAGTGTATGTGAAACATGTTGTAAAGAGTCCTGTATAATACTCGATTTTAAACAGAGATACAATAGTAAATCGAACGTTGATAGATTGTTTAGAGCGATCTTCCCTATTTAATAACATTTCTAGTGATAAAATTGGCTTAAAATCGACCAAAAAGCTTATCCTAATTCTGGAGCAAATCAATGTAATGCTCGCACAAATTGTTTCGCTTAAGTACTTCTTTTTGACCAAGCTTTAACTCACGTTGTTGATGTTGATAATAGCTTTATTCAATTTTATGATAAGAAGCAAATATTTTTTAATCTAATTAATGAGAATAACATTATTGCACAATATTTAAATTTTAAGATATTTATTGAGAAAAATTGAACGATTAAAAAAAGTTGCTTCTGGTTTCTAGCACTAGCCTCTGATAAATAGAATAAATTTCACTCTTTCGTTTGATTTATGTTTATTTCCTCTTGATAAGGATTTTTTATAATTTATAAGTCTCAATAAAGAAACGTATTTGCTAATAATTGATATTGTAATACCCTCCTCGAATAGTGTAAAGATAATTGTCTCTGTTTTATCTATTTTTAATCGTTACATTTGGTTAAGCATATTTTGTAAAAATGAGTAACTCGACTTTGTAAAATATTAGAATTCTATGTCCAAGGGAGGAAGTTGCTAAAAAGCACCGTTCCTACGAATACGTAGCTAATGAAATATACCAAGATTGCTTGCTGTTTGAAATTCATGAATCTGAAATCAAAAATTTCACTTAAATCGACATGATTCTCGACATGTGAGCATGATTCGGTTCCCGATTGAACCTGTCTGGAAAGCTTCCTAATGACCTGTCTCTTTATGAATGCTCTATCACCGGTAAAATACTCAGCTGCAAACCAGTACAAAAGTGGACTGGACGATGCCACCATTCTAGTGGTGACCTGAATGTGAACAAACAAAACGCTGAACAATGTTAGAAATAGTCCGTGAGCAAGAAACGGAAATGCCAAACGGTCATAGCTTTTCATACACTTGACTTGCTTTTTGTTAACTCGGAACAATCCTAATCGGGCACAGTAGTCCCAATTTTCGATGATATAATTGTAGGAATTACTTACGATTAGATAAATCACTGGTAAGGCGAGGAGAAAGTTAGGTAGTTGCTTTATCTGATAGTACTTCATAAACCCAACATCCCAGTAGTGGCTTTGAACGTACGAATAAGACAAAGGTAAGAAGTTGGAGCACCACGGAGAAGATGTCGCTGTTTTGTTACCAGCTAGCACCAGTCCATTGACCATTCCATAGTCTTTGACATGTGCTGGAAAACTAAACTTCTGCTCGAAGCAAAACAGATAATAATAGTAGACCTGCACTATCCCGTAGTGAAATATGATAATGATTAGAATTGAAAACAACTTAGATCCGATGCAGATGATGTTGTGAAACGAATTTTGTGACAGGATACGTCTTGCAGTAAAGAAAAGCAGGAAGCCGATGTTCAGTATACCTGAAAAAGTGGAAACATCAAGTATCAATAATGGTTTCTAAAATACTAAATATGATTGGATTTTTTCTAAACAAGTTTTGATTTAAGACCGGTTTGATTTATCTTCGTGGTATAAAAAACTTACCATTCGATCGGCACAAAATACTCAAACTGAGCGGAATCGTTATGAACACCGAATTGATGTCGTCGATGCACTGGGCCATTACGGTGAAGGAAAGCCATGCGTACAAGCTTTCTGTGTACGGGGCGCTGAAGAATATTGAAGAAGGGTTGAAGCAGAACAATATGACTGCAAGTTCGCTCTTCTTTTTATTTCCCAGCACCAGATTACTCAAACGATATAGTGCCTTGGCTGCTAGCACGAAACACATCTGGTTCAGTAGGATGGCCAGTACCAGCGAAAGCTCCCGATAGGATACTATTTCGGTCGTACCACCTAGACTGGTGGTCATTAACTTGATAATGAACGGAAATAGAGGAAAGAAAGCAAGAGTGTTTTCGTACGAGTACCCATGCTCGGAAATGTGTAGGAAATATTGGGCGTCCCATCGATGTAGTCCACCGAAAAGAGTCTGAAGAATGCCATCAAGCTTCCCACTTGGGGCAGAGGGATCTCTCGGAGCAACAAAGACGCCAGCATCGTGATCCGGAATAAGCAAATTAGCTACTAGTTGCAAGAGTAGAATCAACAAGCGGCTGATGATGGCCAGGGAGGTTATCGAGATGTGCCAGCTGGTTGTAGTTTGTGCCATCGGATGCTGCCTCGCTTTAGGTGGTGCTTTAGAGGACGACGCTGAGTGGCTGTGTTGTTTGGTGTTAGCATTGTGCTGGCCGTTGTTGGAATTATCATGGCTGTGATTTTTGTTCTTAGACGCTGGTTGATGATTGCTATTCTTGGTCATTGCAGGATTCGTTTCTCACTCTTTTCCGACACAACACATTGACAAACTTCACATTGACTTCCGGCGAGAAGGGGTTGTACGAGCGTAGCAACTACCGTTGGATCCTAAAATGGGAAAATTTTTCACTTAATATCATGATTGTTTCTCAAAGAAAATTTATTGTAAACAAATTTTTGAAAGAGAACCAACAGAACAATTTCGCCATTTTAGAATCCAATAGCACAATTCAATCAAAATCACAGAATACAAAAAAAAATTAAGAAATTACAATTTCATTTTAAAATTATGGTACAACCATAACGGTACAAGAACAAAGGGAGTGAAACAACATTTGGAATAAAGCCATTTGGCATAAAGGCAATTGCCATCTAAGCGATTTTGCATAAAAGCCATTTGGTATAAAAGCCATTTGGCATAAAGCCATTTGGCATAATTTCAGCTTACCGTGTGGTGAGTATTTAATATAACTCGCAAGATTTCTTTTTAAATTTTGCGGCGTTGCATCGAGGATGCAGGAACCCGTGTTTCAAGGTTTGCCTAAAGGTAGGAACAATCCCCTAGCCCGGTCCGCAACGCGAAACGTAAGGACCATACATCATTCTAGTTCGAAGGCGCAGCGTGAGGAGGCATCTTCGTAGTTCTGATCGATATTTTTCTGACGACCTTTTGCACATTTGAAACAAATCGCAAAGTGACTCAGCCAATCATCTATACCACCAAATAGACTCATTCACAAATTGGGAAACAGCGTAGTGTTACAAACCGCTTAATGGCAAACCGCCAAAAGGGCCAAATGCCAAATGGTAAACCGTCAAATAGGTTCATAAGCGAAATGCCATACCGCAAATATGAATACCGCGAAATGGATTACCGGAGTTGTGATGCAATCGTGTCTGAGACTTCCTAATCTGGAGAGAGATTCTATTCCTCTTTTCAAGGAACTTACTGTTTCTACGATTTATTCTAATACATATCTACAGATTTTTTTTATAGTAATTTAATATTTATACTTCAAGTTTAAAGTTTTGAAACTTGTAAGAGTAGGTATGCCATAAAATATTCCATATTAGGAATCTACGTACGATAGTCATTCACCGAATATCGGTGTTAAAATTCGGCTTATATTAACTTTTACCCTCTTGTTGTTCACATATTTTTCATCCTTTTTTGATCGATCTATTTATTATTTATTTTTTTTTTTTTATTATTTATTTTTTCTAAACAAAATCGTTTTACCCGCAAATTCAGCTCAAAGGAAATAGAAGTTAATATAAAAATGGTTGAATGAAAAATTTCTAGTCGATATTAATTTTGCAAGGGTGACCTTTGGCTTAAAAAACTAGCTAACTTTTATTGCTTACAAAAAAATTGCTACATACCTTTGCTGCGGAGGCTCGCCTTTCGCGTGAAATCAGCAGTACAATTCAAAATATGATGCAGCTAGCATTTTGATTCACAAAGCAAAATATTTATAATTTTATTCAAAATTAAAGTTGAGAATTAAAAATCAGAGCACTGCGAACGCGAGATCGACATGTTTTGACAGATTTTTTTTGTGACGACAGAAAATTTGGAAGTTTTTTTGTTTTTGAGAGCCCTCTACTGTTGTTTGTTTACAAGGAATATCCCTTTTGCGACTGAGCTACACATTCAGGACGAATTACTCATGTTTACGTTTTCCAATTTCCAAAAGAATTTTTTCTCAATTTTTATTCAAAATATTACTTGAATAATTTAATTAATTTCCAAGTAATTCCCGCGTACTAGTTGAAAGGATTATTTTGTTTTGAATATTTCTTCAATCAAATTCAAATGAAAAACTAAAGATTCATTGAGTAAACCTTAATTTACGTAGATTTCAGTACGTCAGCATTTTTTGGGTCCACTTTACAATTCCCGAGTAATTCCCGCGTACTAGTTGAAAGGATTATTTTGTTTTGAGTATTTCTTCAATCAAATTCAAATGAAAAACTAAAGATTCATTGAGTAAACCTTAATTTACGTAGATTTCAGTACGTCAGCATTTTTTGGGTCCACTTTTAAGTTTGACGTTGACAAATTTACGGATCAACTGAAACAACATATTCATAAAATGAAAATTGAAAATGTGATTCAGAACTTTTACATCGATTTTCTCAAAACATGGTCAAAGGCTCATACAAAATTAATATACACAAACTCTGGATTTTTTTTTGTTTCGATTATAGTCGTTTTACCATCTTTATGGCATTCTCGACTTTATCATCGTTACAGTTGGCGGATCGTTATTGAAAAACTATTCGGTACAACTGTGTTCGATGTTTACTCTTGGGCTCGAACTCGCGGACATCGGCTCAGGAGACAACAGACTTGCCAACTGAGCTATATCACAAGCCCACTCTGGAATTAAGTATTAAGACATTTATTTATTAATCCTATATTAGACTCCATGAAAACTTGTGATTTTCAATTAGAAAATTTATCTGATTCCTTTATCTGCTGTGTTAAGATGAAATCAAAAATATGCAAAAAATAAATAAAATTCAATATTTACGATTTCTTAAAATTACTAACGAAAAATAGCATTATCTTATTTCAAAATATTTATTTAATATATTTCCTTTGGTTGATTCTTTAAAACTCTGCTGAAAATATTAAAAAAAATCCTAAAATAACCCACCGTTCTCGCAAAAGAGATATTACTGTGGGCTGAAACTTGGAGCGATTTAAAAATTTGTTGCTGTCGAACGGATCCGAAGATTTGAAGCGAGAGTGAGAGCCAAGAGAGTACGAAGCACAACGGTCCAATCTCGTTCAAATTGTCTTTCAAAATTCGATATTTTTCATAGAACTGACCGGTAGTCAATCTTTCATTTGTCTTGAAAATGAGCAATATATCAATATTTCTTGTTAAACAATATTAGAATGAGATAAAATTGTTTCAGACATTTTTAGATGACTGCTGTTTACTCGCACCGGAAGTGGTCTTTTGAACTTTGAGAATCACTAGCTTGGAGAGAGAGGAATATCATGACTCGGAAGAAGGCCCTTGCGCCGAGCCTCTTTCTTCAATTTCATTGCATCCGACGAAGTGCACTTTCGATTAGGTCGCCAAATCACTGGAACGGACTGGAGAACCAGCTTTCTGATTGAATTCTGTTTTTCGTTTTTCGCTGCGCTGAAGCATTCAAAGTGGGGCTGGTTACGAGAACGAATGTCCGCTGCATATTTTAATAAATAATCTCCCCTGCTCCATAACAGCACAAATTAATAAAGTGCTGTTTTCTCTCGCGTTCGGTGCGGTCCGGTTCGAGTTGGACGAGTCATCCCATAAAGTCGAAAGAAAAGGAAAAGCAAAGCAAAAGCAATCCATTGACTGACACACACCGTTGCGGAGGCAGCCCTAGTAGTAAGCGGTACATCGAGTAAAACCAGTCACAGCCTGCTAGCTAGAGGTGACGAAAGATATTCGGCTTTACCGTTGTGGATTAAAACGGATTTTCAGAACTGAAAACAACGAGCAATTCTCCGTGATGTTTCCAAGTAAGTTGACAATTAATTTATTCGCTAACTATTGCGTGACTTATGTAATTATAAAATTTTAGTTCTCCGTAAATCGGGGGCCGCATTGCTAATAAGAAAGGAGGAAAAAATGTGTGTGTGATTCAACCATGGTCGACATTTTTGTTTGTCTGGCCTAATTTTTTCCTGATTCTCTTTGTTGCGGTAAAATTCAACTTGCTGACGAATTCTCGCTTTCCACCCTACATGATGTGGTGTTTTTGAAAATGCAAAAGTCCGTTTGTGGTCCTATATTTTGCGCGTTACCTCGACCCGATGGCCATTAAATAAATAGGTATTGTTTACACATGCCTGCTTGCACATTTGCTGTACATTTACGTGACTGACGTTATGGTTGATTGTGCTACTTGAGAATACGAGCTTGCAGAATTGTGTTTGCATTCTTTGATAAAAAACTTATCTGAAGGTCCAGTAATATACAATCTCGTTATTTTTTTTTATAAAACGGGTTGAACTAAATCCTCGGCTCTGACCAATCAAATATCCGGGCCTTAAATAAAAGTCGGTCGGTAACTTTTTTTTAAATTACTCCTGCCTGGTATTTAAATGGTTAAATGGTTGTACGAAATAATAGCAGTGCGGACAGAAAACAAACGAAAGTTACAATTTCTGATTTTTTTTAATCCTTGTCTGAAAAGAATGCGAACATGGTTGAAACAAGCATTTATAAAAGTTTTAAAAAAGTACCTACACACATATGACATGCAACAAAGTTTGAAAAACTTGTATAAAATTTTACTTGTATCGACATCTTGGTATTGAAAAAGGTTTGGTTTTGGCTTGTCACCAAATAATAAAACCCGATTTAATACACTTGACAGTGGATTGTAGCCTTTCTTACAGATTGTTAATTATGTTTGGATGCATATGCAAGACACAATATACAAAATTCCTAATAAAAACCGGAAATCATATTAAAAAATACTATTTAAAAAAAAGGATGCCCACCCATGTGTTTCAAATGATTCAACGTTTATTCTGAGAAACCTCTGGAGTGCAGGATACGGGGATTTGCAAAAAATAGTTGGGTTGCATCATATTTGCATCTCACTTACTTTCAATCATGATACATATATCTATAAGTCATATTTGTGTCAGTTTTGTTGGAATATTTTCAAGTTGGTAAATTTTGTAAATTAAGTTTGAATCATTTTGTCATTTTTGTCATTGTTATCCAATTTGTCAGATTTGTGAATATTGTCAATTAATGTAATTTTTGTTAATTTTGTTTGTATGTATGTATGTATGTATGTATGTATGTATGTATGTATGGTAGCCACCTTGGGTGCACAGTCGTTCCGCAGTTGTGGCTAAGGCTTCATCAACAAATCACCGTAAGTTACCACATATCCATTCAATTACAGCTGGATGCGACGTTCAAAGGATGGATTCGTAAGTAGAGTAACTTACGATATCCGAAGGGTTAGGATCGATTGGTCTCGAGATGTTATTGCCGAATATGAAACTAACTCACTATGCAAGTCTTTGTAGTTCCCGTCCCCGTCCCCAAGATTTGTTTTTAGAAGAACGCGTCTATTGAAAATTTGGTCAGTTTTGTAAGATGTATTATTTTTGTAAAAAAAAAATTAATTATGTTATTCTTGCGATTTTGTTCAGTTTTGTGAAATTTTGAAAATTTAACAGATTTTTATTCTTTTCTAAAATTTGCGAATTTGGTCAATTAAGTGAAATTTGTCATTTTCTAAATTTCGTCATTTTGGTTATGTTTGTCATTTTTTTTTTCCAAATTTGTCATGTTTGTCATTTTGGTTTAATTTGTCAAGTTTAAGAAATTTGTCAATTTTGTAAGTTAAGACATATTTATAATTTTATCATTCACTTAGAGAAAACTTGGCGTTGAAACCAAAACAAAATTGATTTTGATAAAAAAAAAAGTTCTATTGAAACAAACTTCTTTTACTTTGAAATAATGTATGTAATGAGTTTGATTCTGAAGAAATAATTTTGGAACAAAGGGTTTATTCTTTAAACTAAACAAACCTTTAAATAAAAAACTAAAAAAACACCATTTAAATATCATCTGAACCGAAGATTTTCCTCTGTTAATTTGATTCAACTATTTTATAATAGATTTATTCGATTTTCTCATAGTTTAAATACAAATTCGTTTAAATTTGAGAGGTTTTCATAAAAATCAGGACAATTCGGAACATTTTATGCACCAATTCAAAAAACCAGGACAACTCGAGAGTTTAAAAAAAAATAGGACGGTCTCTCGAAAATCAGGACAAATCCTCATTAATCAGGATTCTTGGCACCTCTGAGCACAAGAGAAACAACAACAACAACTGAACAATTGTAATGCACGTCAGGGGTGCCAGGTGTCATGATTTCTAGGATTTGTTATGACTTTCAAGAGGTTGTCCTAATTTTCCAAAACTTTCGAATGGTCCTGATTTTAGAAAATTTGCCTTCAAAATGTCCTGAGTTATCCTGATTTGTGAATTTTATCAATTTTATCAATTTTGTCAATCTTATCAATTTTGCCAATTTTGTCAATTTTTAATTTTGCCATTTTGGACAGTTTTTTTCTGTTTCATTAATTTTCAAAATATGTTTAGTCAATTTTGTCAATATCTTAATAACAACTTAAACTCGACAATATTTAAATTATGTATTTTTGATATTTGTTTTCAACAACTTGTCAGGATTCATGCTAATACCACAGAGAATGCTAATACTAGATGAATTGATCCCAGTATGACATTATTTTCCAATAAGATTCTATTTTCCCTACCCAACATGAGATCAGCAGCGGTATCGATTATTTCAAAAGGACGTACGGCCACATGTAAACAAATGGAGTTGTCAGCTGGGTGAAAAAGTACCGTTCGAAGACCTACATTACAGCACAATTTCTTTTTTTGTCACTCCAAAATTAACAAAAAAATCCCGAAGTGGGAGATAAATAAAATTTGAAATATTTTATGTAAATTTTGAAAAAAAAAATCCAAAATCCGAAAAATTACAAGATAAAAAATCAAATTTTGGAAGATGGGAGTTATTTCACATTTTGTATTCTTGATTTTATTGATTTATTTGATGAAAAATTAATACTTGATTTATAGATTTTGTGCAATGATGTAATATGCAATTTTGTTGCACACAACATTTCGTGCAATTTATTCCAATGAATTTGTTTTTCCCATAATTTTTTATTATCAGCTCCCCATCCCTACTCCCCCCCCCCCCCCCCCCTCACGTTGCTTCAACAGGATTTGATTAGATGTTCCGAATTATCAAACGCGTTTTTTTCGTTCCCAGCTAACTGCTAGTTTCGCCCTTATGAAATGCTACGCTAGGTTTGTTTACATTTTGCGCGTTCGCCCATTTCCAAATTTATTACAAAATCATCTGACAGATTCTCGCTTGCGTCTTAACTCGTCTAAAATTTTAGCACAAAACGATCGCGGTTTGGGCACAGGCTAAAATTTTGAGTCAATGCTACTAAATGGAGAAATTGTGTGCGTATGATTCGGACGATTCACACCAACTCAATTTCTCTCATGCTCTCACGAACGACATAAGCTCGAACGGTATGAGAGAAATTGAGATGGTGTGCTCCACTCGCGTCCCTTATGTGTTTTCTCCTTCTAAAGGAAACCTTTGCTTGCGAATATAGCGTTGGGCTATCGAAGCGAAGCCCGCCATCGCTGCAGAAAAATGCGATGTCAGATGTTACACCCATCGATTGGATTGTAATTGAAGAGTCATTGATGGCAAAACAATTGGAACTTCGGTTCCTAATAATGGAAACCAGTTCGGTTAATACTGAAACTGGTTCCATTGTAAAATTTTCGTCACCTTAGTCAAAAGGTCAAATTTTGTCAAAAGTGTCATTTTGTAACTAGTAAATTTTGTTTTCAATTTAATTTTTTTACATATTTTCGTTTTGGAGAGTTTTGTCATTTGACGTAATTGAAAAAATTGACAAAATTGTGACAAATTTGACAAATTGACAAAATTAACAGAATGATAAAAATTAGAAAATTGAAAGAAATTTACAAAATAGACCAAATCGACAAAATTTGAAAAAATTGACAAGATTGAAAAGCTTGACAAATTCGACAATAAAGACAAATTGCAATCTTGTTAAGTTTTTCAATTTTGTTAATTTTGCACAGTTTTTATCTGTTTCATCAATTCATATTGTTTTGTCAATTTTTTCAATTTTGTCAATTTTTTTCAATTTTGTCCACTAAGTCAATTTTGTCGATTTGGTCAATTTTGTATAATTTTTTCATTTTTTTCAATTTTGTCAATTTTTTAATTTTTGTCATTTTTGTAAATTTTGTTAATTTGTCAAATTTGTCACAATTTTTTCAATTTTTTTCAATTATGTCAATTTTGCCAATTTTGTCAATTGGCACAATTTTTTTTGTTTCAACAATTTGACAATATGTTTTGTCAATTTTGACAATATGTTTTGTAAATTTAACCATTATTTTTCAATTTTGTCCACTAAGTCATACTTGTCAATTTTGTCGATTTTGTCAATTTTGTAAATTTTTTTAAATTTTTTCAATTTCGTCAATTTTGTAATTTTTGTAATTTTTGTACATTTTGTCAATTTTGTTAATTTGTCAAATTTGTCACAATTTTGTCAATTATTTCAATACTGTCAATTTTGCCAATTTTGTCAATCAGCACAGTTTTTTTCTGCTTCAATAATTTTGAAAATATGTTTTGTCAATGTTGACAATATGTTTTGTCAATTTTGACACTATGTTTTGTAAATTTTTTTCAATTTTGTCAATTTTTTTCAATTTTGTCCACTAAGTAAATCTTGTTAATTTTGTCGATTTGGTCAATTTTGTAATTTTTTTTTCAATTTTGTCAATTGTTTCAATTTTGTCAAATTTGTAATTTTTGTCAATTTTGTCAATTTTTTTAAATTTTGTCAAAATTGTCATTTTTTTCATTTTTTTCAATTTTGTTAATTTTGTCATTTTTTTTCAATTATGTCAATTTTATCAACTTTGTCAATTTTGCCAATTGGCACAGTTTTTTCTGTTTCATCAATTTTGATAATATATTTTGTCAATTTTGACAATACGTTCTGTCAATTCTGTCATTTTTTTCCAATTTTGTCCACTTAGTCAATTTTGTCCACTGTAAAATTCCCAATTTTGTAAAATTTTCGATAGGGTCAATTTTGTAATTTTTTTCAATTTTGCCAATTTTGTCAATTTTTTCATTTTTGACAATTTTACTAATTTGTCAATTTTGCTAATTATGTCAATTTTTTAATTTTGTTGATTTGGAAAGTTTTTCCTGTTTCATCATACTGACAATATTTTTTGACAATTTTGGCAATTTTCTTAATAACAACTTATACTCGACAATATTTAAAATATGTATTTTTGATGTTTGTCTCGTCAGGATACATGCTACTACTAGATGAATTTATCCCAGTATGACATTATTTTTTTCCAATAAGATTCTATTTACCCTACCCAACATGAGATCAGCAGCGGTATCGATTATTTCAAAAAGACGTACGGCCAAATGTAAACAAATGGAGTTGTCAGCTGAGTGAAAAATTACCATTCTAAGAACTACATTACATTTCAATTTCTTCTTTTGTCACCCCGAAATTTACAAAAAAAAACCCGATGGGGGAGATAAATAAAGTATGAAATGTTTTATGTAAATTTAAAAAAAATCTAAAATCCGAAAAATTACAAGATTAAAAACCAAATTTTGGAAGATGGGAGTTATTTCACCTTTTGTATTCTTGATTTTATTGATTTATTTGATGAAAAGTTACTTGATTTATAGATTTTGTGCAATGATGTAATATGCAGTTTTGTTGCACATAAACTTTCGTGCAATTTATTCATTTTTTTTTGTTTTTCGCATTATTTTGTTTATTATTTATTTATTTATTATATTTTATCGCGATGTTCCAACAGGATTTGATTAGATGTTCTGATATTTCAAACGCGAAACTAGCAGTCAGCTCGGAATGAGAAGCTGACTGCTAGTTTCGCCCTTATGAAATGCAGCGCTAGGTTTGTTCACATTTTGCCCGTTCGTCCTTATACAAATTTACTACAGAATTATCTGACGGATTCCCGCTTGCGTCTTATAACCCTTCTAAAATTTTAGCACAAAACGATCGCGGTTTGGGCACAGGCTAAAAGTTTGAGTCAATGCTACTAAATGGAGAAATTGTGTGCGTATGATTCGGACGATTCACACCAACTCAATTTCTCTTATGCTCTCACGAACGACATAAGCTCAAACGGTATGAGAGAAATTGAGATGGTGTGCTCCGCTCGCGTCCCTTATGTGGTTTCTCCTTCTAAAGGAAACCTTTGCTTGCGAATATAGCGTTGGGCTATCGAAGCGAAGCCCGCCATCGCTGCAGAAAAATGCGATGTCAGACGTTACACCCATCGATTGAATTTATTAAGTTCGGGGTGGTACCCCTATATGAAAATCCATATTTTTATAATGTGGTTTGGAGTTTTGACTTCAACAATTTTTGAAACCGGTTCGGTTTATACTGAACTGGTTCAAAATATAATTTGCAATAATCTAGCATGTAAGAAATTTTCTCATTCATTCTACTACTTCATCTTACTCGTTTTGTCGGCATGATGACATCATGAGTGTGAGTGAGGCTGTACTTTTAACCACCGCACACAGTGAGCGCGCCCATCATGTTAATGACGTCATGTAAAATATGACGTCATATATACAATAATCTTGATTTTAGTGATTGCTGGTTGTGGCTAGCAAGCCAAATTGACACGTTTTTTGGAGAGATGATTTTTGATATTTACTATGAAAAAAATTTTTTTAAACTATTTTGTATTTTTTTCTTTCTTTTATAGGTTGAAGAAGAAAAAAAATCAAAATTTTCAAGATAAAAATCAGTTTTATTGTACTGCTCAGTTTCACAAAAACGTCGAGAACAAAGTTTACAAAAATTCACACAAATACACACAAATACACAGACATCATCAGAACTCGTCGAGCTGATTCGATAGGTACCTATAAAGGTATATCTAAGACCCATAATTGATGATCTCCCAAATCGACCGATAACTATACCTTTCTGAAAGAAAGGCAAAAACACAAAGGCAAATCCATTCAAAATTTGATTTTTATTTAAAATTGTTTGATGTTTTGGGGATCTATGTTTTAATTTTTTTTTTCTCTTTTCGACAATTCGATGTTTTAGGCAAACTTAAATTTATTTTTAATTTCAACATCGACAGATACTTGCTCATGAAAATCTTAAAACCAGAATTCCAAATTGATCACCATTTCAGAAAATATGTTTACCGAAAATGATAGTTGAATTTAAAAACTATCGTTGAAATACTTATAATCATAATTTGAATAAGTTTTGGGTCAGTTGTTATAGTTATTGTTTAGCTCATGTATTCAAAGAAATATTCAAATTCTCCCTTTAACAGAATAACTGATCAGCAATTATAAATAAATGTATCCACTTTATGCTGCATCCTTAAATTATTTTCACTTTTAGAAGAGTTTATGCGTTCTTGTTAAATCAGTTTTTTTTTGCAAAAAAGATCAGTATAACACAGTTATACGAAATTGTACACTTTTGTTGATAACGACAGCGCAAGCTATAGAAACGACCTTGCTGCTTAATTTTATTATTCTAAATCCTTTGAATCGACGGCCATCGAATAACAATTAGCGGTGTTATCAGTTGCGACTTCCTAGTGCAAATTACTGCTGCATGTACGCTCGACATGTCTTATCATTTCGGTTTGTGGGAAAACAGTCATTGAGTCCTCTCCAGCTGGGATGAACTTGAATTTAGCTTCCTAATCTCGTTTTCCTATTCCGTTGAATTCGGGGTAGATGGGTCGTTCACTTGTGTGTCATGTTTCTTTCCAAGCTGATGCTGTTCTGTCCATTAGACTGTCATCGAAAAATCAAGAGTATAGTACCTGCTGAAATCGGTTCTAATTGTCGCTTTTTATTTGCATCTGCATTTATCCACAGCACCGTTATCTGAAGAGTTCTTTCAAAAATGTAGAACCGACTTTTACGAGTGCCCGAAGAACGTTCTGGCACAAAACGTGTGCACCAGGGTCGATCCGTTTGAGGCGTGCATGTCACGTAAAACACTGGAAAACACGCAACATGTGTTCACTTATAAGGTAATTCAAAAGTTTTTCCATTATCATGAGCCACCGGATTTTGAATCATGTTTCTTGCGCAGATTGAAAACGAAGGCAAACCGTTGACAAATCAGAAGAGTTCCGGCCGTTGCTGGTTGTTTGCAGCACTGAACTGCATCCGTATACCGTTCATCAAGCAGTATAACCTGGATGAGTTCGAATTCTCCCAGGCTTACTTGTTCTACTGGGATAAAATTGAACGGGCAAACTACTTCCTGAACAACATTGTTGACACGGCTCGTCGTGGCGAGGAAGTCGACGGTAGGCTGGTATCGTTCCTGTTGTCCGATCCAACCTGTGACGGTGGCCAGTGGGACATGCTGGTGAACCTCATCAACAAGCATGGAGTTATGCCGAAAAAATGCTTTCCCGAAAGCTTCAGCTGTGAGTCGAGTACCCGCATGAACTCGGTCATCAAGAGCAAGGTAAGTTTTTTTTCCTTCTTGGTTTAAGGTTGTGTTAATTTTTGTTTGCTTTCTATTCTAGCTGAGGGAATACGCAAAAGAGTTGCGCACGCTCATCGCCGATGGGGCGAATGACGATCAAGTAAAATCTCAAATTCAGAAACAGATGAACGAAGTGTACAACGTTGTCGGCATCTGTTTAGGAATTCCACCGGAGAAGTTCACTTGGGAATACTATGATAAGAGCAAGAAATATCTTAGCATCGGACCCATCAAACCGTTAGATTTTTACGAGAAGTATGTCAAACCGTACTTCAATGTCGATGATAAGGTGTGCCTGGTAACGGATCCACGATCGATCAATTCCTACGGTCGTTCTTACACTGTTGACTGTTTGGGCAACGTGGTTGGTGGACGACCGGTCCTTTATAACAATCAACCGGTCGAGACTCTACTGGACCTGGTTACCAAGGCACTGCAGCTGGGTGAACCGGTTTGGTTCGGTTGTGAAGTGAGCAAACGTTTCGCGGGAAAACAGGGTATTGAAGATCTGGACATGTATGTGGAACGCCGTTGAAAGGCTTCAAGGATAAGATAGAGTACAACTTTTTTCTCCTTCCCTCGTTTCAGTCACGATTTCAAATTAGTTTTCGGAGTAGATATTCAAACAACAATGGAAAAAGCAGACCGCTTACTGTACGGTGAATCGATGATGACGCATGCGATGGTATTCACTGGAGTGTCTGTTGATGTGAGTATTTCATTTTAAGTAGAGTTATAGGTTTTTCTTGATCGCTAGAAAAGCAAATTCCATTACGTGGGGAAGAACGGTCAATTTTATCATACTTGCCTGACAGCGCAGGCTGGAGCTGTTGAAAAAACTATAAGTACCACTAACAATTCAGTTTCTTGAAGAGTCGAGACTCAATGTACACTTGTTAGTGCTGTAATCGGCTATAAGCACGCGGCTAGTTTTTAAGGTGATTGTAGCCAAAAAAGGAAATTATTTATTGCAGCCTAACGGCCGATTGCTTAGAGTTATATAAAATAAGATATTTTCTGGAAAGAATGTTTGAACATAACTTTTTCAAACGAAATATCGATTGTAACTGTTCGTCTGGTTTCTCGTGTTTCTACCCCAACAGCCAAACACTCGTCGCCCGACAAAGTTCCGGGTGGAGAACTCGTGGGGTGAGGATCGAGGCGAGAAGGGTTACCTCATCATGACCGCTGAATGGTTCAAAGAGTTCGTGTTCGAGGTCGTCGTCGATCGAAGCATAGTGCCGCAGGATGTGCTGGACGTGTTCGATCTACCACCAACCGTGCTTCCTGCCTGGGATCCGATGGGCACACTGGCCAAGTAGGAAGAGGATCGTGGTATTACCGTACATGCTCCCGCTAAAAAATAATTGTGTTTATAAATCAGCGTGAAAAAGCTGATTAATCAAGATAATGGATATTCTCACCCCAACCCAATAAGCATACACACACAACGTTTTCAGCTCGTATTTAGATATGATCAATTCTGGTGCGGGGTAAGAGAGAAGTTTAGGAACGCTTGAGAGCTGCGGCCAACGAGTTATTCTTGTGAAAAAGAATTATTATTATCTAGCTAATATAAAACTGTTTTTTCTTAATCTGCTACTGAAATATCCGTTTCTTAATCATTTTGAATGATTTTGGGTTAAACGAATCTCAAATGCGTAAAAAGAGATAAATGGAATCGGCCACTGGGATTGTGGAGTCTTTTAGAGAATTTAAAATTTGTGTGGAGTGAGTGAAAATTCCAGTGGAATTATTTTTCGTTGCTTTTCGAGTCCACATCAAACTTACTGCACTCGTATCGTGACTCACAATCTGCATTTATCCATAAAAAGTCCCATTTTGTACGAACTCAAATAAAAAATTCAATTCTGTTCTAACATTCTCGAGTAATATTGATTTTTTTTTAATTTAAATTTTTTGTAACATGCGATACTCTTAAATTTTGAAAACGTTTTATTAAATTTTCTTCAATAAAGTGCAATTTTGGAGTAGCAGGTAGGTATGCTAATTAATCGATCTCCTGGTAAAGATAACGTAACTTGCTTACCGTTGCTGCGGAAATCTTCTACTTTCATGTTTTCCTGGATGAGAAGTTTATTTGTGTAAAATTATCGCTCATTAGTAACGATTTAATTTTGTTAAAACATGTTCAAAACCTTTGACCTTTGACCGGCATTTGGATGTTCTCTAGTCGTTATATGAGAAACCAACATCCTAGTGGAGCTCTTCTTTCCGTTCAGAAGGAATCGAAGATCAGGAGTTTCTGCCACCGGAATGGCTCATGTTGCAACGAGGTAATTAATAATTTATTATTCGCTCTTTGTACCTATTGAAACAAAAAAAAGTATGTGGCAATGTAGAAGAAAATGGTTTAAATAACATTTTTTGATATAAAGAAAATAAAATTCATGTGTAATACGATATTGATATTGTAATCATTGATTGTTTTCTTTTCTTACATAAACTCAAACTGTTACTATATCACTTCCTTCTATGTATTTTGAAAATCGACTTATGCGAAGCACAGAATTTTTTGGTTCTAAATTTTGGGGCGATTTAGCCGTCGCTGGTAGAGATCGTACTCGTAGCTTAGCTTGGACCAAATCCCAAGGCACATTTTCAGTAACCGTGTGTCCGGTTCGGTCTCTCGCTTGGCCTTCCGGTAAACCTGCTGAACCAGCTCTTTGGCGCCGGCAAAGTTGTACTTTTGAATCATTGCTATCGCCATGTACAGCCGACAACGTTCTATCACTGTTGGTTCACCTAAGCGCTTGGCAAGTTGCATTTGTTGAATCGATATGCGCCCAGCTACGTCTGCCTGTGAGGGTTAAAAATAGTTTTTAAGAAGTAGTTAATTTAAAAAAAAACCATAGAGTACTCTCTTCTTGAAAGTGTTTCATTCGGTTCAGCAATCGATAAGGAAATTCTGAACATTGTAGGGCTAAAAATGTGCAAATATTCCAAATTTCAAATTCGACCAGAATTCTGGATTTGAAAATTAAATAGATTTTCAGATTAAAGTATGTAACGCTAAAAGTTTAGGATGTGGGTTAGGTATAAATAGTAGAGGTGTTAAAGAAGCGATGTTCAGCAATGAATCAAAAGTCAACATTTAAAAACTATATAGAATTCAAGGTTTGAACTGTGAAACCTATTGAAATTATAATAAGTTCGACACCTTATAATATTTTGTTGAGTTTCGATAGGACGATAGTACGATTAACAGAACTTACACACGCCAGTTTGTAGTCTCCTAAAGCAGAAAACGCGCCCCCTAATGTCGACAACCAGGACATCATTTCATCCAATTCTATTCTTTCCCACATCATGCGATTGGCTCGTTCTCCCCTGAAAAATCAAACCTTTGTTAAAACATTTTTCATTTAACGTATGTATAAGAAACATAAAAAATATGCATACCATTTGTAATCGAGGGGTTCTCTCGATGGGGGAGCGGTGCGTATGGCCAGATACTGCTCATGTTGTTCTATTTCTTTGAGAAATTGTGCAACTTTTAGGCGGAAGCCGATGAAACAGTAAAGATTCACCAGGAACCGGTTCAGTTGAAGAGTATCAACGGTCAGGACTTTTTCCTTTTTATAAACTCTAAGTTCTACAGAATCGTCTTGGGTGCGCTTCTTAAGACCATTTCTGATAATTCTGTATTGCTCAACAGTTGAAGTGTAATCTACGATATAGAACTTGAACATCATTTCAAAAAACTAATGCGAAAAGGAACATATTTAAAACTATTTTAAAATAACTGATGGATATTCGATATCCGGAACCGGGCACAGCTGAGTTTTTGTTTACAAAATTACGCGCAGACTTCAACGGAAGCTTGTGCTATCGGACTTTACATACTAAAGCAAAGTTACTCAGCAGCTAGGTTTTCCATATCAGTAATAAATGCACACAGTGGGTATTAAATACACACAATTTTGAAGGCAATAACCCACAAGTTCCACTGAAGAAAAATTCTGTTTGGACGGTTTAAAACCCAATTGAACGAATTTTAAACAGTTATGAGGTGAGTTATCCAATAATGCTCATATTTTTTTTTAAAACAGAATGTGTTTTTTCGCAAGTTTTTTTATCATGTTGACTAAATATTAGGAGCCGTACACATATCCCTTGGAAAACTTTAGCGGAGAAGGGGAGTTAACCATCCCCGTTGTCTAACTTGATTGGGGCAATTGTTTAAACTAGCCTTTGACACTAATTTCGATTCTCGGTAGGCACAATTTTTTTAAAGAACTCACCTTGAAGCGGCGTTAAAAAGTCGCATTCGGTGCAAGCCGTAATTCGCGCATTTTTTACGCTCGAGATTGTAGAAAATCGGAGTAGGAATACCTTAGATTACGCGAACAGTAGAACCCCGCTTATCTGAGCTCCGGTTATCCGAGGTTCCGTGTTATCCGAGTCACCTTTTTATATAAAATCCATGTAAAGTTATACTTCACCACCAAAATATATTGTTTTGCTGTTTAATCGACATTTCGGCAAGTTAAATATGCAAACTTTTTGAAAAATTTCGATTAAATACATACAAAATTCATATATTTGCCGAGCTATGCGCTATGGATGGTATTCAATACTATAGAGCCAAAGACAGTGTTGTTGAATGTATTTCTTGTTATCCGCGGTTTCAGTGTTCCGAGCTGGTCCTCGGATAACCGGAGCATTGATAAGCAGGGTTCTGCTGTACATCGAAAACCTTATCCTTTTGCTCAGGTTTTGCCTATCATCCAGGCGCATAGCTCGGTACATAAACCGATCTTGTATAAACGGGTATAAACATGCGTTGATCAGATAATGCGGAAGCTCGATAAACGGAGCGTTGGTAAGCGGGATTCTGCTGTACTTCGTGTATCGTTCATGTTAAGCAGAACAGTTAGGTCGCATTAAGACGCAGAATATACAGATTGCTATTGGGAGCAGCATGTCAAGCTTGCATTTCAAGATCGCATTCGGGCCATATATCGCATTAGCTGCATTAGGTATACAAAGAATGCTTTGAGTCAGTCTTCATTTAGAGTCAGTCAAATTTAGGAAAAAATGGTTGAAGTGTGTAAAAACTGCAATTGAAAAAGTACTGAAATATGAGCTTCTCAAAAATTGTCATGTGTTGAGTGCAACACATAATAGCTCGCATTTGATCAAAACACATCCCAATCGTATTCGGGCGTAGTAGGGATACCTTACGTACTCTTTTAAGAGTACATGTACTCTTTTTCGATCGAGAAATTGGCGTTCTCTTCGTTTTGTGAAATTTTACCAAATGTACACTTTTTTTGTTGAAAGATATTTGATCCTAAAAACCAACATATTTCTTCCATTTTATGAAGTTGTTTCACATCTTATGCAAAAAGTACGAAAATAATACAGCTTACAACAAATTTCGTCAATATTTTGTTTTAATAATCATACATTTTTAGTCGTTATAAACAGTGGGCGCGATAAGCGCCTTTGAGTACGCAATATAATCAACAGTAATCAATATGCACAAAATTTAGGCATTATACAAGAATATTTTTAAAGAACATTTATTATTGTCATGTATGTCACATAACCTCCAAGACATTTACAGTATTTGATTAAATTGCAATATTTCGGTGCCACCTCAGATAGCACGAAATATATTCGGTAGAACCCCGCTTATCCGAACTCTGGTTATCTTCCGCGTTATCCGAGCCACCATTTTTTTATACAAAATCCTTGTAAAAATGTGTTTTATAATCACAATACATTGTTAAGCTATTAAATTGACGTTTTCGGCAAGTTCAAAATCTAAACTTGTTAAAAACGTCGATTACATAAAAGAATAAAATCCATGTAAAAAGAACCGAGCTATGCGCCTGAATGATATGCAATACCAGAGCAAAAGGATAAGGTTTGTCACTGAATTTCGTTTAATCCGATGTTTCAATTATCCGAGGTGATCCCTACCGCGACTGACTCGGGTAAGCGGAA